>NC_081353.1:41273089-41378126 GCF_029784015.1 Lycium ferocissimum | reverse complement strand
AGTTAATTAAATGGTGTCTTGATTTTTTGTTTTTGTTTGTTAATAATTTTGATTTTTATGCAATCTTATGTGTTATTGGTGTTGTTTTGTTAATAATATTTTGTTTTGGTTATGAAAAATGAAAGTTTGCCTCTCACGCATACTTTGTAATTTTAAAGTGAACTTCTGCCTCTCTCCCATAGACTTATCTAATTCTTAACACTTGTGTATTTTTTATTTTGCTTATGAAATGAAAGTTGCTCTAACAAAGATACTTTGTTCTTTTATAAAGTGAACTTCGCCTCCTCCGGCATACTTTTCTAGTTCTTAACACTTGCGTAAATTTTTGTTTTGCTCATAAAAATGAAAGTTTGCCTCTATGAAGATACTTTGTTCTTTTCTAATGTAAACCCTCCGCATACTTGTCTAATTCTTAATACTTGTGTATTTTTTTTTATTTTACTTTATGAAAATGAAAGTTGCCTCTAACAAGATACTTTGTTCTTTTGTAAAGTGAACTTCTGCCTCCTCCGCATACTTTTCTAGTTCTTAACACTTGCGTAAATTTTTGTTTTGCTCATAAAAATGAAAGTTTGCTCTAACGATACTTGTTCTTTTCTAACGTAAACTTCTCCTCCTCCATGACATCTTTCAATTCTTAACACTTGTGTATTTTTTTTATTTTACTTATGAAAATGAAAGTTACCTTTCTAACAAGATACTTTTGTTAACTTGTAAGTAAACTTTTCCTCCTCCGCATACTTGTTCGAACTTTCGATTATTTATTTTTTGTCAATCGTTTACTATAATTTCAAGTCTAAGTCATTGAGCATTGTATACTAATCAAATGGAACGTATAAACTAATCAAAATCAAAACAAAGCAATAAATTTGATCAATTCTATGTTGTTGAGTAAAATTATGATTCGCAATGCGAATCTCAACCGCATACACTGTTTAGTTCATAGAAGATGATTTGTTGTTATTTTCAAATATTAACAAATCTAAACTTAATAAAGCATCAAATTAAGTTGAATGCATTCGAATTAAACGCTATATATTATGTATTTTATCTTTTTCGATGTTGTAGCGAAAAATCGAATGGATTTTCCGGTGTGGAACGTTGGAACGATTAACGATTGAAAAGGTTTGTTGTTGAAATGATGGATAGTTTAATTGGATGTTTAGGGTTCGTTACGGACTTGATTTTTATATGTTATGGGTAGGGGTAGTAAAGTCTTTTTCTTATTATCTTTTAGCTTAAAAGGGCAAATATTAAAGACCACGCATTACGGGGGGCAAAATTAAATCAAATAAGATTTGAAGGGCATTCGCGCCAATTGCCCTACTTTGAATGACAAAGCATTAGCCAGCCGGCCCACAACTGTGACTGCAATTTTTTTTAATTTTTTTTTGCATGGATTGGCCTCCTTCAAATTGGTGGCCTTTAATTTTTGCCCTTCGCCTCAAAACTCTGCCCATGCAAAACTCTGCTTTAAGGAAGAATTTTGTGTACAAAATTAGCATGATAAATAATGACACTAAATCAAGGGCATGAAAATAGAAAGCAATACGTATTTGTGTACCGGAAGACAGACAAAAGTTTTCACTGAACTATGCCTTATCGAGGTAGAGTTTGTAGACGTAGTTTGCGCAAAACTCTACCTTGAGCATAGTTTGCGGGCAAAACTGCCCATCAGCATAATTTGCACGAAAACTTCTTTTTATGTGCAAACAATGCCCGATTGGTCAGAGTTTGTAGGCAACCTCTGCCTAGCGACTTTTTTTTTTTTTTTTTTAAATATTTTACCTGAGCAGGAGTTCGAACCCGAAAACCTGAGGTTCTAAGCGAAAGAAAAAAGTTAAATGAGGTTTTAAGCGAAGGGCAAAAGTTAAATACTTTCATTTTGATGGACAAAAATTAAAGACCACCCCAAAATAAGGGCATTAGTGCGAATTGCCCTGACTGCAAAGCATATGGGCTATGGTTATGCTGTTTTTCGGTTTGCACCTTTTTGGCGGGAGATGAGAAAAATTGCTATGTTTGAACTTTTATCGAATCGGAGGCTGGATACTCTCAAGCATGTTCAAGTGTCTGAAGTGGATATTGGGATCCATGAGCTGTACAAATTGTGGAGCGATAACAATTCTGGCAGGTAAATTTGGTGCATGTCAAATAGGTCGGTCGGGTTGAATTTGAATATATTAAAACGATTCGAGTCAACAAGTAGATCATGGCATAGTTTACTTAAATTTTCTTGATCAATCTTGACGTGTTTGGTTAATTTGGACAAAATTATGCATTTTTTTGTGTGGATTGCCCTTCAAAGGCACTAGTTTTTATTTTTTGCCCATCAAATTGCTGGTCTTTCATTTTTGCCCTTCGCCTAATATCATGAGGTTTGGGGTTCGAACCTTGACTCAGTAAAAAAAAAAAAAAATCGCAAGACAGAGTTTCGTAGCAAAATTAAGCCTTAAGGCAAAGTTTTGCAAAATTGCAACTAAGGCAAAACTCTGCCCTAAGTAGAGTTTGCAGTCAAATTCTGCCTTGCGAATCCAAACTCTACCTTGCGATTTTTTTTAAAATTTTTTGTCACACCCTTAATCCGATAAAGTGATGGCACCCGACCCTTACCTAGGGCCGAGCGAACCCACCGACTCTCGTGACACTTATAATCATACTGGGCTGGGCCCTTAAATCATACAATGGAAACATAATAAAGACTTTTACAAAACATGCTTTTGATCTTCCTGAACTCATATAAAATCTATAATCATAAGAAACTGTAACATAATACATAACGATACACCGACTTTTGGAGCCACTTATACAACCGACATACCGTACACATGACACATGCGCAAAGTCTCTGGGAATACGAACGCAATACCATAACATAATATCTTGACTCGCAAAGGCCTCCGAGAAAATGGAGCTCGCCAATCCCGCCGGAACATCTTCTACTAATATCTTGCAAATACACACCGGTGTACACAACGCGGCATGGAATGCGACCGAAGAGTGGGGTCGCACGGAATATGTACTCTAGTATGTAAGCATGAAATACAAGACGGGATCACATCGAAGTAAAGAGGCGAGAAAATCATAAGACTTGCCTTTGAAAACACATACCATGCATCTTAATGTCATAAATTTATCATATAAACATATAGCGTGTCCCGCCCTCTATTGAGGGACTCGGTGCATAAAATCATAATATGCATATATAAAGTATACATATAACGTGCCCCGCCCTCTAACGAGGGACGAGGTAAATAAAATCATGTCATCATCACGCGTACGCATAAATATATATATATATATATATATATATATATATATATACGTACCCGGCCTACGAGGGGACTCGGTGAATAAGCGTGTCCGGCCCCGCTAGCAAGGACTCGGTGATGCCATTCTCGGCCGCCATCCCCATATCATCACATCATCATATACCGTGCCCGCACACTCGGACTCGGTCGTGCCGGCCCTTTCGGGACTCGGTGGATCATCATATCATTATATACCGTACCCGCCCCCAGCGTAGGGACTCGGTGAACAATGCAAAGGAATGTGCACGAATACGTACCCGACCCGGACTCGTGAAAGATACATCGAGGCCGGCACGACGCAGTAGTGGACAAACCAAATGCAATTAAAACATCTCAAAGACCAATGAAGTAGTCTAAACGAATGTCATTTGAAAGTCGGACAATAGTTACATCAAATATCTTTCGGACGTTATTCGGAAACATAGCATACATCGTAAACGCATTTACAAAACCATAAGGATCATAGTCATGTTCAAACCATAGGGATCGTAGTCATGCGCCACACCAAATTCGAGTCCGCCTCGGAAAGTTACAAACATTATTCACTTTAGAACTTTCTACGAACAAATCGAAGCGATCCGAGCCTTCGTGAAAGTTACGACGTTAAGTAGTTTCGAATCGTTTAGGAACAAAACTCTTTTGAAAACAAAACCTTTATGCAACTTTTGAAATTTAATTATACAAATGACATAAGGACCATGATTTGACCACATTAAGAATACGAATATCAAGAAGCCAATAAGAATCATAAACATGCTCAGATCAATGTAATAGAATTACCTCGAGATTCGTGTCATAACTTACTTTCAACTAAGACATGCCAAAGAAAGAAAGGTTGAGCTTTACATACCTTAGCCGCTTCCTAAGCTAATCCGAACTTACGTCTCGACTTCTCACGATCTACAATAATGTCATTGTGTATCAACCATTAGCCATAACACTTAAGAATCCAATTCCAAATTAACACTTTGTCTACAAAAATTTCTCAAAAGATTTCCCCTATAACTTCAACGTCCCTGAGAATTCAACTCGGCCAAATCAACAACAACCAAACCAACAACCATACTAACAATATCCATAGGTGATTCAAAACGCATTCTAACATTAATAATTCCTTTCTACACAATTCGGCAACATTTCATTTATATTCAAATAAACTACATACGATCAATTCAATACCAATGCTCATATATTCGATTACTAATCCGCAACCATTCACACATGATTTAAGAACATTCCAAGCAATCCATATAATATTCAAAACAACCCAACCAATAGGCCACTCCAATTCGAAATCTTCCAACTACATTAGGGACATCAATAACACATTTTCTTCTTCCAAATTCATAAACTATATCAACAATTCCATACGTTTACAACATTATTTCCATAAATTCAAGAAAGCATATTAAATCACATTAACTTCCAAATCAGCCCACACAACCATAACTTCAACTTGGATCATTAAACTTTCATTTTTCATCATAACATCCACAACAACATCAACCAAACACTAAATGAAATTTGTTCATCAAGCCTACATCAAGCAACATATTCACGGCTACACTTCAACTCACCATGCTTTCATGAATTCCATTCATTTTCACATCCCACAACCTCCATAAACCATGCATAACATGTAAAAATAAGAATTAAGTCTTACCTCTTCCAATCAACTTCTCCTCGGCTAGAAATGTTCATGGCAACAACGGACGATTCTCTTGTTCCAACAACTACTCCACGTTGACGAGGGCCTTCCAATTAGTAGAGAGACAAGGAGAAAATAATTGTTCTATGACCAAATTTTGGCATCACTTTCTGCCCTTGTCGAAAGTCTCCTCTTGTTTTTCTTTCTCTTGAATTTTCTAGGCTTTGCAAAATAATGAATTGTGTCTTATGTTCTCATCACTTATACATATATATATATATGGCACATGCACATGGCCGGTCATGTGCAAGCTTTTTCTCCCCTTTTTTTTTCCCCAATTTTTCTCCAATTTTCTAGAGTTTTCTTATGTTACAAAAGATGAATTATAGTCTTGCATGGTCATGAATTATACACATATATGTAAACATGCCCCCCACAAGTATAAAATGAACACATGGTCCCCTTGATGGCTTGAAACCATTGGCTAGCCATGTGTGGGTCCCACGGCCACATGGCTAGTTGTGGCTATTTTATGATATAATTTGTTTCCACTCTTGGCCCTTAATTTTTCTTATTCCAACTTTACCCTTAATACTTCATACCAATACAAGGATGAATATGCAACTTATGCATTCTAGAAAAAAAATTATAACCTTGTCCCTAACTTTCCGCCATTAACTCGAAATATCCAAATGTACAAAATGCGAGGTATAACAACTTTTGACTGAGCGGGGGTTTAAACCCGAAACCAAGAGGTCCAAAAGTTAAAGACCACCAATTTGAAGGGCAAAACTTAAAGACCACTGTGAATAAGGGCAATCGTACAAATTGCCCAAAATTATGTGTCAATATCCAAGCCGATGTCCAACAGAAATGTATGTTATAATAGTGCGGGCTAGCAACTTTTTAGCTCTATGATTGAAAATAGTTTACTATCATAAGTTTAAAATTCTACATGTGAATTCGACATTATCATGGAGTTTCACATGGAGAATTTGAATCTCTATAGCAATAACTATTTTTCAACTACAAAGACCGGAAACTGACTATTTTGTGAATTTTATCCAACTAGATCCCTTCTTTATATTTTTGTTTATTTTCTTATAATTTTATTAATTACCAAATCAAACTAAAATAACTTTTCTTTTATATTGTAACAAATTATTTTGTCGCTTAAATATTGTTAATAATCTTAGAAAATGACATATTCCTGTCACAACAGAATTTTGCGGAATTATCCATGGATTCTTTTTAAAATTTTGCTATGAGCCGAGGGTCTCTCGGAAACGGCCTCTCTGCCTTCCCAAGGTAGAGGTAAGGTCACGTACACACTATCCTCCTCAGACATCACTTGTGAGATTACATTGTTGTTGTTGTTGCTGCTGCTGTTATTCTTTTTAAAATTTTGGATGGATTACATCCGCAACTAACTTAACGACAGATTTGATCCATCGCTAAGTTTAGCAATATTGGACGCGAAAATCCATCACTAATGTTTTAAAATTTTACTCCCAATCCAATCTGTTCATGTTTGAACTGATTGGAAGGGTTACACTTACTATATTACGAGCTAAATTTGACACCTCTAACGTGTAGGCCGATGCTGGTTGAGCTCAAACGTTGGTTTGAGGGCTTAACACTAAACATAATCGTTAGAATGGTTGCTGGGAAATGTTATTTTGGTGCTGGAGCAACTTGTGATAATGATGATGAAGCTAGGAGATGCCAAAAGGCAATAAATCAAATTTTCCATTTAATTGGAATTTTTGCACCAGCAGATGCATTTCCAATTTTGGGTTGGTATGACATAAATGGGCATGAAAAGGCCATGAAGAAAACAGCTAAAGAACTTGATTCTATACTTGCAGGATCGCTAAAAGAACATAATGAGAAAACAAGATGTACAAGGGTACGTATAATATCTATTTTCGACAATTGAAGGCAATTTTGGCCCTTTACCCTTCATTTTATAGTGACGTGAGGGGTAATGAAATATGGCTTATTATGACGAATTAATCAATCTGGTCAAGAACGTGTGTGAATTTTAAACTTGCTTTACAAGGTTAATCCGTCTAATTTTTTAGGTTACTATAGTTATGCTAATTATGAATCACTACCTTTAATTACCTTCAAAACGAGTTATAATAATCTAAAATTTATTTAAACCCCGATCAATTTATTGTACTTAATATATTCTTTTTGTTGTAGGCACTTATTCTTGGAGGCAGCGAGCCAGTGACACAACAGCAGGGACACTAGCATGGGCCATTTCATTACTCCTAAACAATCCCAAACTATTAATGAAAACACAAGAAGAAATTGATCTTCATGTTGGTAAAAACAGACAAGTTGATGAATCAGACACACAAAATTTAGTTTATATTCAAGCCATTATTAAAGAAACATTACGTTTGTACCCTGCTAGTCCACTGTTAGGACCAAGAGAAGCAATGGATAATTGTGAAGTGGGTGGCTACAAAATTACTCCTGGCACTCGATTTATAGTAAATGTATGGAAAATACAAAGGGATCCAAGAGTTTTGGAAGATCCCGATTCTTTTAAACCTGATAGATTCTTGATGAGCAGTCATTCAAATGTTGATGTAAAAGGTCAAGATTTCGAGCTCATTCCGTTTGGTTCTGGTAGACGTTCTTGTCCTGGCGCGTCTCTAGCGCTACAAGTTCTTCATCTGATGTTGGCGCGTCTTCTCCAAGCTTTTGAGTTTTCTAAGCCTTTGGATGATCAACCAATTGACTTGACGGAGAGCCCTAGTTTAACTATACCTAAAGCGACACCATTGGATGTTCTCATCACTCCGCGCATTAGTGCCAACCTTTACAGTTGTTGATGCATTTCTTTTTGTTGTACGCCTGCTTATCACCTGCGTTAGAATCAAGCAGTTCAATTCGATTGTACCTGCCTAAATTTCCTTGTTCAAGTTGGTTGATTAGTCTCTCCTTTCTACTGAATAAAACACATGTTTGTGCCTTCATTTTACATGAATAACATATCGGAGATGTCATTTCTCAGCATTATTGTTATAGCCTATGACTCTTGCATATTTGCAATTTCTTTATCTGTTCCGCTTCATTTATGATTATTAGACAATTCATCACTAAAGCTACTTCTACGCTAGTTGTCAAACTACTGCAACTCTTTTTTCTTGAAATGCACTCGTAACCGGTTATATTTTTTAAAACAGAGAATAACACAAAATCCACTGCTTCGAAAACTTAAGGGTTCCTCCGCAAGATTCGTCCTTGGAGGGTGAGTCCGGGCCTAAAATAAATCAGGCCAAAAGGCATAGTCGATGGACAATCGGTGAATATTCTTGTACTGCCCCTTGTTAGTCCCGAGGGGGGGAGTTAATTAATTAGTGTTCAACATATGAAAAAAGAAAAATAATTGCTTTATTCATCTATTATATACCAAAAAATTTATAAAGAAATCAATGGCCAACAAATTTACACACCATTTAATTGTACAATATCTTACAACACATTACATAAATAATCCCCAATCTTTAAAAATTCTTCTCTGTTTGCAAGGAGTGTAACAGAAACATATCAACACTTTAACAAATAGGACTGAAAATCCTATTGAACATCCCCATTCCCATGGCCATTCTGCATAATAGGTGCCATTTCTGAAACACTCCAAACTTTCACAGATTTATCAAGACTTCCACTATAGAGCACCCATTTTTGGTCACTTCTTGTTGATTCTTTATCCTCTTCAACAGCCAAACATTTCACTGGCCCACTATGTCCTGTCAACACAGACAAACATGTGTGAATAGAATCTTCTTTCCTCCAAACACATATGTTTTGTCTGCTGATCCACTAAAAACAAGATTCCCTGCTGACTCAAGACAAAGCACAGCCAATTTATGACCTTTTAGTACACCCCCATGAGTCCAATTTTTCTTCTCTTTTCCCCAAAAATTTACAACCCCATCTGATGATCCACAGTACACAACTGAACCTGACTTGTTAACTGCCAATGCAGTCACAGCACATTCTTGATTCAAAAGTGTCTGCACCAAAACATGCCTTATGGTTTTTGGTGTAAATTCCCTTTGCCAGATTTTGACAGTTCCATCAGCTGAACCTATATATAGGGGTTGAAAAATTAGCTCGTGAAAACATGATTCAATCATTTATTAGCTCAGTTAATTTTAGCCTAACTCATTTCAGCCCATCTAAAACTTGAATTGATATGTAATTCAAATTGACCCATAGAAACTTTGTCAAAATATTGTTAATAAACATTCTTTTATTTGATATGTTATATATAGCCAATAATAAAAGAAAAACTATAATGTTATTAGGTACTTAAAAAATACTCTTGGCCGTCCCATATTAGTTGTCATGTTTCGCTTCTCGAGAGTTAAACTATCTAAATTTTGACTAGCATTTTGAGATATATTTTCTTATCAAATTAACATGAGAAAAGTTGTAACTTGTAGTACTTATCATATACTTTTTAAATTTTTAAATTTTAAATATAAAATATTGAGTTGATCTGTGTAATTTAGCTTTGAAAATGTGTCAAATTGACTTTCAAAAAGGGAAACATGACTACTCATATGAGACGGAGGGAGTATAAAAGAACAACGAAGAAATTAAAACTTAGTAAAAATTTGGCAGGTTGGGTTATGGCTAGCTTTTTAGCCCATTTCAACCTAAGTAACTTTTGGGCGAGTCAATGACCCGCCCGTTTATTACTCAACTCATTTTGGCTCGTCTACATATAGTCGAACCCGCTTATTTGACGCCTTACCTGTATAGATAATACCATCAACACTAGCTACTACTGAATTGACAGCATCTTCATGGGCTTTGACAGATTCAAGGCATTTTGAACTGTCAGCTCTCCAAACTTTGAATGTTCTGTCCCATGAAGCAGAGTATAAAAGGCCATGGTTATGGTCCATGCTTAAACAAGAAATTGCATCCCAATGTTTGATCCAAATGGAGGCTCTGTTATGTTTGGCTGACATGAAATAGTTGCTTGGCCTTATTGAAGCCTTGAAAATGTCAAAAAAGGTTGGTAGAGTTCCAGCAGGCTTGTAACTAGGATTATTAGGTTGTACCTGTTAAGATATACAATATTGTGTCAATAAAACTGTAATCTTTTGAATAATTTAAATTTTTAGATAAGATAGTCGTACGAGTAGCTGAATAGCTAGGAATCTTAACAAGAGGATTCGAAATATACAAGAATACCACATTTGGGATTCAAACATGAAAGCCCATGTACTCTTTCCGTTCCAATTTACGTGGCACACTTTTATTTATAATCTATCTAAAAAAGAATACCACCTTTTCATATATAGAAAAAAAGTAACTTAAAATTTTAGTGATTCATTGCCACACAGATGGTTAAAGCTTATTTATACTAGAACTTTCAATAATCTCTTCTTTCTTTGCTCAGTCAAATAATGTCAAATAAATTAGGAGAGAGTATATACAAAGAAAATTTTGTTTTTACCCTATTCACGTATTATAATTTTTTAATGAAAGGGATTCAATTGAACCCCTTCATTATATGTGGCTCTGTCACTGCACACAAGGCAATGGGTCTTGATAACAATTCTCACAGTCATTCATTATCAAAACGAACTTCACGTGCTTGTCCATTAAAAAAAAAAAAATTAAGCCAATACATGAACGAACATGCTGAGATATAATATAACTAAATAGATAACAACGTGCTCTAATAAACAAATTAGATTTTTTAGATGAGGTGATCACGCAATCCAATAGTACCTTCCAAACTCGAACTTTTCCATCTTGATGACCGGTGAAAATCTTATCTCCAGAAATAATAATGGCTTTAACAAGACCACTATTTGATTTAAAACCCGAAAATTCCTTCATGTCCTTCCACACACGTATATTTTTGCTATCGGACCCTGTATAAAGAAGATCATTTTTTGCAGCCAAAGAATATATATGTCCTTCTTCACGAACAAGTGAACCAATTAAGCAAATTTTGTGATTATTTTGTGAAACATCATCATCCATTTTGCACAAATTGGTGTTATTTAAATTACAACTTTGGTTCCATGGTGACATTTTCATAGGAGAGCCTTCACAACTAAGACGATCATAAGCAGAGAATTTGCTTTTTCGTATGTTAAAATCATCATCATTCATAGTAGAGGACATGTTTGGATGAAAGGGAATTTTTTTTTGTCTAATTTAAGAGGGAAATTTAAAGGGTTAGTGTTATAATTTAGAGAGGATTATGGTGGATTATGAATTTATTTGGTTATTGTATTTAACATTCTAGTTCTTGTTCCACCTTAAAGAAAAAAAAACAGAATTTTTTTATGTTGAAAATATGAGAAGAAAGATGCAAAGAAGAGAAAATGATGGAAAGAAAAAGAAGGAATTGGAGAGAATGGAGGAGAAGTTTTGTAGGGAATATGGAACGAGGGGATGAAGAGAGAACGGTTTTAAATTTTTTATATTAATATGGGAATGGGAATCAAGATTCAAGAGGCTATTAGATCTTCACACATATATATATATATATAAGCTGAGTCAGAAATTCATGTAATGACATTAATAAAACTAGAGCGTACCTAGGATTTTATCTTTTACGTAATTTTTTGGGGATGATGGAAATGGGGATGGAATGTTACACTGCCTATTGATGGGATCTAAATGCTTTACCTCAATTGTGGTAGACTGGGAGCTTACTAGGTAAACTAGCTTCAACCCCGCACATCTAGGATTTAAACTTATATCGAGGGAATTCAATGATTCATATATAATAAAGAAAAAAAGGTTCTTTTATGGCCTATTATCAAAATACAGTTCTTTGGCGAGGGAGATTCATTTGAAAATCATGGTTCCCTTTAGCTCGCTCCTGTATATAGATATGATTTAATTTATATATTATAGTAGTGATGACAAAAAAATAAGAATGCAAAGAATATTTAGATTATTGTTAAAATTAAAAAAATAATAATAAAAAAAAAAATATCATGGTTGGCTCACCTGATCTATCAGCTGAGTAGTAAGCCTCCTTGGGATAATTATCAATATCTATTTTAATATACCGTAACAGGTTAATTTACATTATTTTTCGGATTATTCATCTCGTTTGTTACGAGCAATTACATGTCGTTACTTTTTATATATACACGTTAGTATAAATTTCATGTTATAATATCACTTTATAAAATTTAGACGAGGATAGTTATGGGAAGATTGAGAAGAATTAATAAGCCATTACATCTTATAATTAAAATCTTTTTAATTTTAAAAAATTTCCTTTCACCCTTAATAACATGCTCTTATTATTAGACAAATGTATATGTTGTAAAACTAAAATTTCAATAGTATTTTTAATATGTGGCAAATGTATATTTATTTCTTATATTTCGGGTTAAAGATCAACGTATTAAATGAAATCAGCTTGTTACGTCACGACGTCACGTTATTCTTCTGCCATTCTAAGCTCTGAATTTGTGACATGAAAGTAACTCGATTCAATGTAAATTGTATTTAAGTCATTTAATTAACCAATCAAGGCTTTCTTTCTTTGGAAATTTTCAAAGTGGCATACATCTCTAGAAGTTCTCAAGAAAAGATAGAACTTACTCTAGAAGAGTCAAATTTTGTTCTTTTACCAAAATTGAACCATCTTTTATCCTAACCTGTATTTATCCGAACCTGAATTTTTGGCAATTCATGGAACTAAAGGTGCTTTTGTAACACGCCTAGCTATCAAGCATGAGAATCAGAATATTGACACATATATACCGATCATAGTAGTTATCGACACCAAATTAGCTAAGAATGAAACGTGGCAACATTAGCTTAAAAAATTGGCTAACTTTTCCAAAATCCAGAACTTGAACAACAATTGAGCCAACAAGTTCACCGTACGTCATCACCATCGGGCAAAACGTGTTGCTTGAGGATCAAGATTGACTCTATTTTCTTATCTAAAAAGTTTAACTTCTATGCATTGGTAGCATATTATTTTTTTTATGAGAATGTTGAAGAGTTTCACGTCGGATAAAAAAGAGATGGCAGTCTCCTTATATAGATTTGGGCAATCCTCATAAACTAGCTTTTGGGATTGAGTTAGGTCCATCATCCATTTTTTACATGTTATAAGAAGGGACCTATCTCAATTATTGTGTACTGATGATGGCCCCCGTTTAAATTGTCCACGCACCAGATGTCCGGCCCTGGGCATGAGGTGGTGTTGAAGATTCCCATATTGATAAAAAAAGAATGTGTGGTCTCTTTATATGAACTTAGACAAAAAACTCTTCAAAAATTGAAAGAATTACTACACCTATGTATTTCGACGCAGGAGTCTTCACATCAATAGGTTGTAGAATTTAGCCAGCTAGAAGGGCGGAAAAAGGTGTAATATTCCATTTCACTAAAAATAGAATGAAAAAGGCTCATTTATGCCACTCGTCAGTAGTTTGGCTCATTCATGCCATCGTCATTACCAAAATGACTCATTTTTGCCATTGGCGTTACCAAATGGCTCATCCATGTCATTTTTCATTAACGCCGATTTTACAATACCAGATATTACACATGGCCTTAAGTAGAGGTCCACATCGTTTAATTAAACCAGTACAAATCAAATCCTAAATTAAACTAAAACCCGACCCACCCAAAATCCTATTTTTAGTTCCCTCTCCCTCATTCATTATTTCTCTTTTATCATTCGATTTTTTTAAGTTTTGTTTGTTAATTTGATTTTGTTTTATTTGATTACTCGTGGGTTTAATCGTATAATGAATGAGGGAGAGGAAAATAAGAATAGAATTAGGGTGGGTCGGGTGTATGGGTCGGGTTTTAGTTTAATTTAGGATTTAATTTGTGTTGGTTTAATTAAACAATGTGAACCTCTACTTAAGGCCACGTGTCATATCTGATATTGTAAAACCGGTGTTAATGAAAAATGACATGGATGACCCATTTGGTAACGGCAATGGCAAAAATGAGTCATTTTGGTAATGACGATCGTAGACATAAATGCCTAAACTATTGGCGAAGACATAAATGGTTGGTATTAGGGAAGATAGTTCGATGGCGTATTTTTCCGAAAAATTGAAAAAACGTTCACCTGACGAGGTTTCCTTAAGATTTATTGGAGTCCCCAAGTTCAAATAATCTGACACGTACTCAAATGTCGCATTCGACATGTATTACTTGATGAATAAAAACTTTGACGTTTACCCTCAATCAATATACATTTCGTTGCACATAAAATCTTTAACAGTTAATCATGGTTAATTTATGTGTGTACTCTCTCTCTCTCTCTCTCTTCTATTAACCATTTAATCATAATAAATTAGTACTCCACCCATTTCACTGCATTTTTCGTAGTTTCTCTTAACCCAACATTTAATAAAATAAAATAAAAGTAGATTTTTAAAATTTATAATTTTAAATATTCCATAACATATGTGTGGTTATTAGTGGTGGCAAATGGTCGGATCTACGCGGGTTGAAAATGATTTAATAAGAAACGGTTCGATTTCAACCCACCCATATTTCATACGGACTAAAGTTGGGTTGACCCATATTAATCCCTACTTCTTGCAACTACGTGCGCGCTGGACGTAGAATACTGAAACATAGAGCCGGAATATAATGAGCTTTTTTATTTTTATTTCTTTAGTGCAATGAACAGTTATGTACTTTGTAATAACTTTTTCAAGGAAAAGGGAACAACTAATAGTTGATATGTGTTTTAATACATATATGGTGATAAATGGAACAGCTGATTGTTAAGGTGTGAAACTCGCGAAAAAACGATAGTTTGGATGTTTTTGACCATTATCTCTTTTCTCAACTTTTTTTTTCTTGACTATTCCTCATAGATGAGATGGTTCTAATATATGTCTCACTAAAGATACTCAAGAAGAGACCATTGTTTGCTTCGGACTCTCAAAAATGCGACGCATCAGAGTGTGCGATCCTGCAATAGTTTTGGAGGATCAAGACCACCTTACCGATATTTTTGAAGAGTCAAAGATAGCATATAAGGTGACGTTATTACATAAAGCAACTCACACTTCACCACAATTTCGACTCCAGAAGGAAAAATAGAACTCAATGATCACATTTGAGATACTTGTATCAAGTGTGCAAAATGCAGCGCCAGTGGATAAGCTAATCTTTGATGAACATTTTATAACGGGCGGAAAACGAGTTAACCAATATTTAAAATGGGCGAGTTAAGCAAATATGGGTGTCATTTTTCATCACCAGTGGATATAACTTTTTTTAAACTTATGATATTAAACATATCTATTGTCTAGCATTTGTGTGATTATAAAAGTTTCAAAATACTCCCTCCGTTCACTTTTACTTGTCACGTTTTGCTTCTCGAGAGTCAATTTGACTAATCTTCAAATTTAAATTGAATTAGGTTAATTCATTATTTTAAAATTAAAATTTAGATGTTAGAATATCACGAAAAATACTATAAGTTGCAATTCTTTTCATAGTAATATGATGAAAAAATACATCTTAAAATGTTGGTCAAAGTCTATGTAATTTGACTTTCGAAAAACGAAACGTGACAAGTAAAAATGAACGAAAAAAGTATAAAATATGTCATTCTTTTTTTGAATGGACTAATGAGAGGATCGTGCCAAACAAATTAAAATGGAATGAAGGAATATAATTTATACTAGTACTAGTGTAAAATATGGTACTATGTGCATAAGTATTTTGTTATACTGTAGGATGAAATGGGGTTGCACTGAACGTCTGAACCTCCAGATACAAACTGCCACGTGAGGAGTTGGAGAATCATACAATTACGTATTATGGTGAAACATAGGTAATAAAGCATAACAAGCTGCAAAAAAGACAGCTGCTTTAAGAAAGAAATTAATTGAATCATTGCATTTCCAATCTACGTGAAAGATGACATGCCAATCTACGTAACCTACATACAGTTTGTCATACACGCCCCTATTTATAATCCCACTAATTTACTTTTTGACACGAATTGTTTAACCATTTTATTTAAAAATTTAAGTCGTTAGAAAGACGTATCTTTAGACTTGTTTCTTTTTATGGCTATACATATGAAAAAACATTAATAGTGAGTGGTTCTGAGACTTGAACGCAAATTTGTTTGCTCTATACTCTGTAGTGTTTTCCATATTCGAACAGGTTTTTTTTTTTTTTTTTTTTTTTTATTCTTATAATGTTACAATTGGCGTTGAACGCATGACTCTAAATGTAATTGAAGTTGCTACTGAAGCAGAAGTTTCTCGTGTTTAGAAATCTAACTATGAATATGCATTATTTTTTTCAGTAACAATCAATATGCATACATAAACAATATTTACATATTCACAGTGTGATGTTCTAGCAAAAGGATTAATGTGGCTTCACCATTGATTGGTGACATGCAGTGCAAGAGCCACATTTGTAGCAACTCAGTAAGGGTGTTGTCCAACACCTTTTTATTGAAAATTTCGATAATATATACACACATATTGTTTTCTTAAAAATATGTATATACACAATAATTTAATATTGCTTGTGTAAAAGTTTACACACGTCACTGGTGCAACAACTAATTCCTGTGATAAATTTAACAGCATCTTGCTTTGACCGCTACCATCCTAGCCAGAGACTTTATAGCTGAAGTGGTTAAAGCTATTTTCAATCTCAATTAATAAATTCGTTCAAAGAATTATTATAAGTAAATTCTGAACGAAAATATGAACAAACACTGCAAGGCTAGAAAGTGGTGGCACCTTTGAAGTTGCAATGGCTTCATCTGGACCAAGTTACATCATTTTGACTATTAAAGATAAAAACAATGTTGTAATATGCGCACACAATTTTTACATGTTCAGCAAGCACCCAAAGGGTTCTGCACTCTAAATTCCATACTACTAAATACACTGCTCATCTGGTAGCCTTGATTCGCTACTTATTTAATTATTATCAAACCTCAAGGGTTCTGTATTGTCCTCATTGTTCTAATTCTTCAACTATTTTAGTATTTCCAATTTACATTCAATTCACTCTGCAAGTGCCATGTTCTTGTAATTGTTGGATTTTTAGCATCCAGATTAATGATAACGGCTCTGCTGAGCACAGAATGGAATAGGAAAAGATAATAGGGAAGCACCAACTAATTTAGAATTGGTGTGCTATCGACAGGTCCAGCATTGATCAAAACTTTTCTTTAATATCTAACGGATGAATTTATATGTAGTGGCTTGAAATATTTCTTTCTTCACAATTACACTTGGACAAGTTCTTGGATAGCTAACATGGTAGCTTAAAATAAACATTACAAAACATAGCTGGTAAGGATGATACACGCAAATGCTCTACAGAAAACAAATTGACAACAGAAGACATACTCTACAATCCCATTTACCGAACAACTAAACTAGAATCGAACTCACAATTCACTAGAGCAAAAAGCTTCTTTACATGGCTGCCAAGAGATCGCGCATTACTGATACAGATGGGACGTTCTCACTGGGGTAAATCTTGGATACAAGCTGGGCAAAACTGTCGTACTTGTCCAAGAATTCCTTCTGTAAGAACATGAATATTGTAGGTAAATTTGCTATAAGAAAAAAGAATCAAGGAACATAGAGATCAATTGAGGAAGTGACCAATACAAGCCTAGGCAAAAAATGGCACTATTCTATCCCTTCTCCAGCTCACTGTCCGTCTCATCATATAGTGAGGACTAAGTTCTTTCACAAGAAAACTCGGACAATCCGATGGCCAGAGGGGAACTGGATTGGCTCCTAAACTTGTCAGAAATTTTAAGTTAATAGGAATATACTAAATCCAACCCCCAGGCCCCAAGCATCAAATTCACACATTGATGGATGATTTTTTATTTTTTTTTCAGGTAAGGCAAAATCTCACTTGCTACTTGCAACCAAGACATTAACTGATACGGCCAGTTTTGCGACGTGAATCACACAAGACACAATATAATGTATTTCTTATTGAGATTTCCAACTGATTAATTTCAACAGCCCGTCTGCTAGATATACCTTGCATTTATCCCATAATGAAGGCAGCAACTCCTCCGAAGTTAAGTTCTTCTGCAATCTCTTATACATTGCACTGATGGACTTATCCACCTGTAGAAGCAAAGTTTGAACATTTATGACCCCGAAATGTAAGACATTTAAGCGACACATTTTTATTTTAAAAGAATAGAAGACTAATGGAGGCAATTGACAGACTTACCCCAGATAAACTGGACTTTACCACCTTCCTAAGATCCATCTTTGACAGCCCAAGTTGGAATGGAATCTAAAATATTTTAAATGGCATATCGTTAGCACCTGATGATCTAGTGATGCAGTCAAATAAGCAGCATTTGCATTTAAAGTTGATCGAAACCTCAAGCAAGTTCAAACTATGGAACAAATTTCTTTTGGTCGTAAATTAAGATACCCTTAAGTGGAGGGCAGACAATAAATGCTGTAACCTGAGGGAAAACATAGAAGAAGAAAAAAAGCAACCTAACCTCTTCAGGAGGGATTGTGTACATCAAATCCTCGATTCTTCGAACGAACTGAAAAAGTCGCTCAAATTGCTGTGGGGAAGTATAGGTTTTAAGGTATATCATCAGAAAGACTTGGACGTAAAGAAGTACTAGTAACAACAAAAGCAGCAAAGAGAACATTAAAAAAATCAAGAAGCAAGAAATAGGGAAGCTTACATAGAAGATAATCACGTTGATATGGCGTGTGCAAGCTTGTTCATAATTTTCACTGGCGTCATGATAGAATTTCGCTAATGTCGGCACCATATTAGCCAGGTCATAAAGACTGCACAATTGCTTCCCATCAGCACTTAAACTGATTTGAAGGAATAGAATATGTAATAGAGTTCTGAATGCAACATTAGAACAATACCTATTCTGAAATGCTGCATAGTTTTCTAAAAGCATAATGTCTTCATATTTTGGGTCTGCTTTAGCAATTTTATCCAAAGTAAGGAACATTGTAGTGACCTGCCAAACAATTTCCAAAATAGCCACGCCACAACATTACAAAAGGGAAAAATTATTATCTGACAATCCTGTTTTCTTTTTTGCTTTTTCCCCTAATTCCCACTTTAGCATGTGATTTTCTATTATAGAATATTTAAAAGTAAATAATAGAATTATCAACTGCTATACTAACACCACAAAATGGAAACCAAAAGCAATCAACTACATATTAAGCCCTCATAGAATCTTCAGTGGTCGTGATCTCACATATTAATAGCTGTTCACTCATTTATTAAGTAAAAAGTCGGAGATAAAAGCACTCACAAACTTTGTGTACGCCTGGTCAACCAAATCTCTTGATTGTCCTTGGATGTACTGCTCCATACGGGTTGCAAGCGTGGCAAATCTACAATACCAAATTATATGATTGATTATTCAAGACAAAAAGATCAACTGACAGTAGTCTGAAAGCAAAATAAGTAGCAAATCTGATTTTGAAGTAGAATTGCAACAGGAAGCTCACAGCCCAACAGTTATCGATGAACTTCAATCAAAAAGTTGTGAGAGGAAGCTCAAAGCAAAAGGTAAGATAGAAGGCTAATTAATCATAATAGAGGTAATTCAAAGATGGAAAGAGTGTAAAACTGCACAAGTGGAAGGAAGAAAGTCCAAATGTCAGATATACTAACTGAAATTTGAGTCGATGAACATCAAGCTGGAACATCCAATATAAAACTGGCACTGTCTAACTTTACTCGAAAAGAAAATCATCGGCAAATAATAGAAATAAAAATAGCTGAGCAAATTGTAATGTTAAAAAGTTGGAGGAATTGATTTCTTCAAGTAGTAGTAATTTTCTTGGTAGTAACAATTAAAGTATGAAAATTGTGAAATTGATCTCTCGTTTTCCTTTCAAACTGGAGAAAAAAAAAATGTCCCCAAAGAAACAAACCCATACTACCATCGCCAGTGTTAATGAAAGTCCCAGTAAAGAAAATATGATATAAGAGCCTATATTCTAGCATGTCTATACGCACTACTAATCAGACCACATAAACTAGGAGGCTAAGATAAAAGAGACAAAAGCATTAACTGCAATGCCACTAGTTAAACAGTGTCCTTTTGACACCAAGTTTACATGCTCAAGTATGTCAAGCACTATTCAGATGCCACCAAGTCGAACCATTTAGCTACCTATTTGACAGGAAACCTGTTCCCACAGCTAACACAAAGTATACAAAAGTAAGGACATATGAGACTCTGTCCACCTTGGTATATATGACAAGACTCCCAACTGTCGAACATTTCGCTCATTTCTTTCAATTTGATGACATGCTTCATCGACAAACTGCAACGGAAGCAAACAGAAAAGAGAGTGAACATCAATACTTATGAGTTCCAAAAGCATATATTACAACAAGAGCTTACCCGACTGAACTGCATTGAAATTCTAGATTCCAAGTCATCAAGCAAGATGCGCACAAATCCTGCAGCATCAGCCTTCTGACCTGAAATATAACGTTCAGTTATTCCATGCATTGATATGCAGCGCAAAGGATCAATCTTGTATGCCCAATCCACCACCGCATAGAAGTCTTCCTAAAACACGTTTAAAAAAAAGAGAGTTTTGTCAGATGTTTCGAACAGAATCTGAAACCATCCAACTAACAACTACGCCCATTAAGAACCAGGATATTGAGACAATCAAACTCCGAACCTACAAAGAAAATTGATGACACAAAAGAGGAAAAAATACTAATAGAGTAAACTAAGCTATAAGCACCATGAAGAATAGGTAAAACTTGCTGGAAAACATCGAGCACTAGCTCCTCATGACAAGGACAAATAAAATATGTCCAGAAAGCAATAACTCGGTTTATCAAGGGCTGGTTCTACAGAACACAACAAGAGACGGTGGTGCATAGTAAATGTCCGCCAATTTGTACATAACAGAAGGTAGTAAGGCATTTTGATTACAGAAAAGAAATGTTTCTGTCTGGTGGACGATGCAAAACCAATTTTCTTGTTCTGACTGACTAAAAGTTTGAACTCTATCAGGGTGAGTACGGCTATAGCAGGGATTTTGTTGATAAGTACACATTCTACCGGGGAAAGAATCAAGCATGAATGTGTGAACACTGAATATGTAGATAACACACAGATCACAGCAGAAGAATCACCAAATTAAAATACATACCTACGACTAAAATCTGTGTTTTAATTCAGCATCTCAATCTGATACTAACAGAAGTTAACCGAAACTCCGCAGGGCCATATTTTCATTCCAAGATAACATATTATTGTTATTAAAAGCGCAGCCCGGTGCACTAAGCTCCCTCTATTCACGGGGTCCGGGGAAGGGCTGGACCACAAGGGTCTATTGTATGCAGCGTGTTATTATTACTATCAACCAACAAGGCTATTGTAAGGATGAAATGTATAATTACTTGTATTCCATCAAGTAAATCATGAAGTGATTCATTCAGTGCCTCTAGCTCACCAGTTTTTTTACCTGCAAGATAATAAAAACATAGTCCTTGATTGACCAAAAATCAGGCTAGGCAAGAGAAGGAACAAGGACAAAGAAGTACCAGCTTTGTTGTCATTCTCATCAATATCCATAATGCCCAAATCATCATAATCTACATCATCCTCATCATGAGCACTTTTATTGCCATTAGCAAGACCTCCTGGTGGAACGAGTGCAGGAACTTCAAAGCACATGAAGTGAGCAAAGAAAGAACTCTGCATTTAGGAAAAAGAAACAAAAAAACTTGATATTGGGAGTGAAAGCAACATTACCAATTAGTTTTTATGAAGAGCAACATTAACCAATTATATTAATATATTCCAGACAAAGAAGAAAGTAGAACAGCACCTCATCCACAAGAAGAGGAATAAATATTGTCAGCATTTTAGCATAAGCATCTGAAACTGTTGAAGTGTCTGCACTATTCACACTTTGATTCGAACCCATCGAACCTTCAAGCCATACAGTTGGATTTCTTGACGCCTTTGTACTGGCACGGAGCTCATTCGCGAACTCACGAGCCTGCAAAGTATGGCACACTTAAGGAACCATTACTTTAAACTTGAAATGTTCAAAAATTGACAATTGTAATATTTTTAAACTGTGTCCGAGTGGGAGTACATTTTTTAATAAATAGAGCGGGGAATATTATTCAGTTTTTTCTTATAGGTTAATTGAAATTTCTAGGAGACAGGTATCAGGGGCTTCCAGAGTTGAGACACAAATGAAAAAAATAAAATAGACAACCATCAATGCATAATACAAAGATGTTTTTCAAATCTTTACAATTTAGGTCACTCTTAGACAGTTAACCCTGTTCCACCCTTGATTTTTGCTCCTTGGCAGCTGAAGAAGAAAACTGCTAGCAGGATGCAGACTCTCAGTTCTGGCTGCCCAATGTGAAGAATTTTTTTTAAATGGCGGTAGTGTCTGGGCCAGCTTGTCTGGTGTGAGGATTACTACCCCAGAACATGCACGAACATCGGTTGGTCCACCAAGAAATGTCCTTAGTAGCTTTTGAGCTATGTCTCTTTTGAGTGAGAAAGCAGCTGTTAATTGATATATCTTTTTTAAGTGTGTTTATAAGTCTAAGTATTTCAGAAATCAGCTAGTTTCAGTTAATTTCAGGACCTTTCAAGAGGACTATAGTCCAACTGTCTTGAATTCCCAAGTGCTGAAATCTTCTTCATCAAGTACACTTGGTCGAAGTCTTCTACACGAGGGCTCCACGTTATTTGTAAGCGAAGTAATTCTTTTTCTCCAAAATTAATCTCCCAGAGTCCTAATTCATTTTTCCTTACTCATCCCGTTTGTATGTGTACTAAATATTCCGAGTCAAATTTTTTTTTTTTTTTTGATAGGTAACTATTCCGAGTCAAATTATCAATTAATATCTTTGAGTAGCTTTGTGTTTATCCCTTGAGAAGTGTTGGAATTTGGATTTCCTCTCTTCCCATCTTTCTTTTTTCCTTCTCGTCTGGTTTCCTACTGCTGCTACTTTACTTTTTATACAGCTTGTTATTGCTTACAGTGAACAGCCTACACTTCGGTTTCTCACTTTTAAGAAAGAAGTCTGCGTCTCTTTTAGAATTTAGCCCGGGAACTGTCTAGCTGTGAGCGTAGGTTATGAGTAGATTAAACTTGTTCAAAAGTAGGTTCACTTGGCAACTCTTTGATGCAAGGGAAACTGAAGGTTTGAGATGAAGACAGTGTTATCAGAAGCGAAAAGCGCAAAAAAGCTCTAAGGTCCGTTGGGGGTTTAAGCGGCAAGCGCAAATAAAGCTTGGGCTTTAATGAGAAAAGGCACAATGGAGAAAAAATACAAATATATACGTTTAGATCGAGACTAATAACTAAAAGTATGAATAGCATGGGGGATTGAATGTACACTGAAAGAATGCTACACACAGGGATGCTCTCATAATGGAATTCTTGAAGCTTGGCCTTGGAAACATGTTAGGAAGACCAGACAGCCCTTAAAAGTTAGTTGCTTCACTTGGACAGCACTCCATGGAAAATGCCTGACACAAGACAATGTCAGAAAAAGAGGCATCATCCATGTTAACTGCTGCCTCTTTAACCTACAGAATAATGAATCTGTCAACCACCTCTTTCTGCATTGTCCTGTAATAGCTTCCCTTTGGCACTTATTTTTCTATCTGTTTGGCATTCAATGGGTCATGCCCCACTCCATCAAAGATGCCTATGAAAGTTGGATATTTTGGAGAGTTGGCGAAACCATCAAAAGGATCTGAAGAATGCAGCAATATTTTGGTGTATATGGAAGGAAAGGAACAGCAGATGTTTTGATGGAATTTCAACTCCTACAAGTATTCTAAAGGCTGGATGTCTACTTTGTTTAGTTGGCATTTTCATTCCCCTGTAAACAGCTTTGATAACTTTTTTGATTTTGTTAGCTCCCTAACCCTGACTTAGCAGTGGTCTTGGTGGCACATTTTGACTGTTTCTACAGGTTTTTGCTTAGTTTGAGCTTCATGTAGTCATGTCCTGAAGCTAACAGTTAGATGTTTTGTAACTCTGCATCTTCTTGATGCCTTTCTAATGCAATTTATTTACTTCATCAAAAAAAAAAAAAAAAGCATGAATAACAAATATATGGACAAAGAAATTGGAAAAAAAATAACAATAAAGTGAAACATTGTAATTGCTTAGTGTCGCCTCTTCAGGAAACACTTATTGGCAAGGAAGTCTTAGAATCTTGACGACGACACTAAAGCGCACATTAAGCGAGGCGAATTGCTCAACGTGTTTCGAGCCTCGCTTCAGGGCTGACAACACTGGATGAAGAAAACGGATCTTCAAATAGTTTTGAAGTGCACAAATGCTGTAGTGAACATATAAGCGGATCTAAGCAACCTACTCAGCAAAAAGAACGAAGTAAAAGTACTTATCGAAAGACATGGAAAGATAATTGAAGTGATATCAATAACTTTCTGACCTCGCGGCGCAAGAGCAAATTAAGGGATGTACAATAAGCTTTTCTTAAAGAGCCCAAGCAATTCTTGTCAAGACTCTGTAAATAAAGGACAGCGAAAAAGACATCAGAAACTATCGAATAAACAGTAGCAAGTTAACGAAGCAATTGAATCAGTCTGACCTTCAAATGCTGCAAAAGACGAGCATATGTCCTGCACTTGTATCTAAGATCAGCATGGTCAGGCCTCTTCAATTGTCCACGCTGTTTAATTCATGTTATCAGTTGTCTACAGTAACTACTTACAAAAGAAAGATGACAATTAAGTAAAAAGTAAAAGTTACAGCAGAAGAATACCTGAGAAAAGTAACTCTTATCATTTATCATAAAATCCACCAAACTGGTAAAATAGTTTCTCAAGAATTCAGATGCTCTTCGAACAAACGTCGTTTTCAACTTGTCAAGCTCTGCTCGTTTCTCCTTTACCTACAAGATATTCAAGAACATTTTCACAAGTAAAAGAGAGTGCAAACTTTTAAGCAAATTAGAGAAAACATCCACGGCCTATGTGAAATAGTTTATCCGAAAGGCAGGACAACTTGGTTTCACTTCAATTGGCAAACAAGCATATAAAATGTAACGATACGATTTCCATACTTCCCATCTATTTATGGTAATAGATCATAAGCCCCATATAACCAACAAGAAAATTATCAATAAGAACTAACCAAGGTTCATCAAGGCCAGTCATGTCACATTATACAATTTACAAATACCATGTATTTGCAATAATTCAACCATTTCTTATTTCCCCAACCACCTGGGAAACAACAGTTTTCGAAGACTTTATCAGGCCGTAAATTGTCCTATGCTTTAATATGTATTCCTATCTATATTAACCTTTTCTACCCTATATGATGAAGCGCAACACTGAAAAAGAAATAACTAGAAGAATCAGAAAGCAAGAAATGAGCAAGTGGACATACAGCTCTCATGTTTCCATAGCTAGGGTCCAAATTAGGAGCCTCAAGACCACGTAAAGCATTAGTTAACCATTCACAAGCCTCAATGTTTTGAAGCATTCTTGCTTCATCAAATGAACCACCTGTTAAAGATGCTGCATACTACAAAACAAGAAGGACAAAATAAAAACACTAGTTTATATAAGGGTATCAAGCACGGAGTGTGTGAGAGAGAGACCTCAGAGGGTATACGCAATCTCTCAAGAAGCTTATCAAGTTCCTCAATCAATGCTTTGTTGTTTACTGATTGCATTTCTAGCTTGTTGTTGCGGCTCTCTATCTGCATAGAGAAAGAATCAGCACTAGCAAAGGAGGTCATACATTCAATTAATAGACTGTCAACATTCTAATGCAATTACATATCTGAATATGTAAATGTAATGTAGCAAACTCAGTCTTACAGCAACTAGAACCATGCTAACATAGAATTACCATCCTTTTTCCCTGGGACGATATATACAGAAAGATCAGACTCCTAAATAACCAAACTTGGTTCAAGTCAGGAAGGAAATGATATTATCTAGGTTTATCCATTGGTCATTCCGTGGGCCAAAAAACTACAAAATTATATATCAGATAGATGCACTAAGGCCTATGACACAAAATTAATTTTCACATTCAAGAGATTCACAAGTTAAGAGCAAACATAGGCAGATCATATTATAGTAGAAATACATATACAAACCAGTGGACTAAGAAAAGAAAAACTTATCTCCTTGCTGCTAATACAAGATAATAAACTACAGAAGTGAAATGCCGAGAGTCCTACTGATTCAATGTCTTCTCTCATGTGTCTTAGCTTTAAGTTGAAGATGCTCAACCATTCATCCATATCTTCAACACAGCTGGTGGCTGCGTCAAGCCCCTGCAATACCTGCAGGACAAATATTTCAGAGGCAAAAAGATATTGCTCCTACATGGAAAACATGGGATTCTCCCCTAATCTGAGAAGGCAACAAATTAAGTGTTGAGCATATATCTAAGAACATACATATAGAAAATTGGAGGATTTGGAAGAAAAGCTGAATAAAAGGGGACAGCGAACAACACTAAGGTTGCTGTTAACTACACTTGGTAGAAAAAAAGTTTGACAATGCAAGAGCTGCATAGCCTATTCAAGTATAAGTCTATCGGTAGTTACAAAAGCGACAACAGCAGCAGCTCCTGGAAGAAAATAAAACGAAAAGCTCCTCTGACACAGGTATCAAAATACTAGGAACTCTTTTACCAAAATATTGACTGATCACCTCATCAATTAATGGCTCATTCTCCAAAATGGCATGCACATTCGCAGCTTCCAACGCTTGAACCTCTCGCTTTAACCGCTCTGAGAAGGCCTCAGCTTCACCAATACCCATTACATAACTGTAGGAAGTCGGAAAAACAAAATGAGGACAAGGAACCAAAATGTTACCCGGATAAATCAGGGATTTTGAAACGAAGAACTACAACTAAATTAACTAGGAAAGCTCGAACTAGAGAACAGCTAACAAGAGAAAGGAAAAAAAAATATAAGGTCTATCACTGCTGCTACCTACTGCGTGGTGTTGTCTGACACAAATAACCAACACGGGTTTTCAATGAACTGTCAGTGTCTTCGGTCCCAGTTTAGGGATCAGACTTGGCATTACATTAGATATCTAAAAGGTTGGAAACACCCTACCCAAGCATAAAGATGAAGAGACACCCCTAATATTAATTATAGATGAATCGTCATTCCCTACTGCATGGACAACACAAAAGCATTGGGAGGGATTTGGATCAGCAACTTGCTTACATGACAGAATTTAATTGTGTAGTTTGCAATCAACCTTTTTAATTATGGCATACAGTATTTCACCCTTCAACCATCTTAACAACCTGCAGCCTTTTTGTACCATGATTATGGACCCTCTGTCCTTCCTGGGGCATCTGAAGTTGCAAAATCCTTTATAACAGTGGTGTCCGTCCCAATTTACACACACTTCGACTATTCCACCGGTACCAGTTACCTCTCACCAACACAGGTACCGGATAATTCTGTCCACCAAGGTTAGGGCAGATGGGAAGAGATCACCCAATGCTTTTGGCCTCTGCTAGGATTTGAACCTAACACCTCAGGGTTCTCGACCCACTTCATTGACCACTAGGCCACAGCCCATCTACTTGATCAAACATGTCTCATCAGTCATCATAATCTTCGAATACAAAATGTTGTGTTTCCAACACAGTTATGCAAATAGATAAGCGACTCGACTTTAAAAAAGCACACACTTTAGACTGTGAGGAACAAAGTGATCCAAGGGTAAAGCTACTAATTATTGACTTGATCTTGAATGATGAGAAAAGAGAAGAATAAGTGGATTCCTCTATGGGGACATATTAATGTTCTCTTTGACTTCTTTTGCATCTCCGCTTTGTAGCGAGACTACCGACCCTTCCTCCTTTTTTTTTTTTTTTGGGGCAATGTATGATAATATGAAAGATTTTGTAGTTGGGGAATAGCTTTGATTGTGAAACAATGTCTATAGCGATTCTTCTTTTGTTACTTCTATCTCTCCATTTTTTATTTAATTGCTTCTTTCTTATTCTTTTTCTTTTCATTTTTGTTCTTCACAGAGACTATTTATTTTTCACGTGTGTGTCTCCTTTTGCTACCTCCTCCTATGATATTTTTTACTTCTCACTTCTGTTCTCTTTTGTTGTCAAGGATCTTTTTGCTTCTTGGTGTTTTTTTGCCTCTTTTCTACTATCCAACTCTTGCTTTAAGCTAATTGCTCGGTAAATTAACTTGATTGAAACTAATTATCAGTACAGTTGCCACAACAATTAAGCGAGAAACTATAAGCCGGTAGAGCTGTCTCCGAGTGACCTATAGGTCACGGGTTCGAGCCGAGGATGCAGCCACTAATGTCTGCATTAGGGTTGGCTATCTACACCATACCCCTTAGGGTGTGGCCCTTCCCCGGACCCTGCTAACGCGGGATGCTTTGTGCACCAGGCTGCCCCACTACCTCTGTTTCATTTTGTGTCTTAGTTTGACTGGGCATGGAGGTTAAGTAAATAAGACTTTTAAATCTTGTGGTCTTAAACTAAAGATGTATATAATATACCAAAATGCCCTTTGAATCTTGTGGTCCTATACATGCCATGTGGAATGTTTGAATTAAGGAATTACTAAATATAGGAAGTGGCATTCTTTGTTAGACATATTAAAAAGGAAAATAAGACACATAATTTTTTTATTAATAAGGGAAAGTAAGACACACAAATTGGAACAGAGGGAGTACTGTTGTTGAATTCTAGTAGGGATTAACATAGTCATCATTATCTAATGGATACTAAATCAATAATGTCAATTGAAGTTTTCCAGTTATATGTAATATCTGGATTTGGTTTAAGTGTTTTTTTTTTTTTTTTTAACGAAGAAATTTGTATTTTCTTCAAGTTGCACGCTTCAATTGAAGAGGCACCCCTTAGCTTCTAGATTATCACTTAAGCCTCAGAAACGTTCTTTTTTATGCTTTTCGCTCTCAAAAACACTGCTTATACACGAGTCCACGTGAAATAGGTCTTTCTTACAGTTGTTAACACTCCTAAAGCACCTAATTATTACTGCAGGAGACATACTAGCCATTATTATGCAATTGCTCTCACAATTGTGCCAAAGGGATGGCTTTGTCATCAAAAAAATTGTGCCAAGGGATGGCTTGTTAATACAGACATAAGCAGCGAACATTTTGAGCCAAAGCCGAGATAATTAAATCAGTGTCAAAAGCGAAAAGCGCACAATAGCTCTAAGGTCAGCCTGGGGCTTTAAGCACAAAGCGCAAATAAAGTTTGGGCTTTAATGAAAAAAGGCCCAATGGTGCAAATCTACAAATATATATATGTTTAGTCCAAGACTATTAATAATAAGCATGAATAACAAATATACGGACAAAGAAATTGTAAAAACATTACGATAAAGTGAAATATCAATTATCTAGTGTCATGTCTTCAAGAGAGGCTCACGTTGTAAAAACATTCATAGAAATATCAATTATCTAGTGTCATGTCTTCAAGAGAGGCTCATTGGCAAGGAAAAGTATGTCTTAGAGCCTTGATGATGACACTAAAGCACACATAAAAGGAGATGAAGCGCTCAACATGTTTTGAGCCTCGCTTCAGGGCTTAAGCGCGCCTTTGACAACACTGGATTAAATGTCAAAACAAGAGAGAAAAGAGGTCACATACGTGCCTAAAAGAGCCTCCATGTCTTCTTCCTCTGCCTGAGACACAAGTTCCCTTTCAACAGTTACTTTCATCTCACGTTCTTCCACAGCAGCACTGACAGGCCCATCTTGAAGATTAGTATGTTGTTTGGTAAATGTTGGAGTATTTTCCTACAACAGACTTATCTAGATTAGAATTGCATAAAACTCATCAAGCACAAAATTTCATTTTAGTTCCTATTGGGTTGGGGGTCTATATTCATATACCCTCTAAAGAAACATATAAAAGCAACTAGTTGTGAACAAATATGTTTTTCAAATCAACGAAAGCATGTGTTCACTGTGGATATAAGCAGTGTGTATAAATATGCTCTTCAGAGGCCTTTTTTCTTTTTTCCTGAAAAGCTATGCTCTTCGAAGGCCTTTGAGGACAGCTTCTTATTTTTGGTGCAACCATGAGGTCCCTTTTATAATGGATGATCGGTGTCTTTTGTAGAGAACCACAGCTTTTGTAGATTCTCTACTTTTTGTTATATGTATAACTTATATATGTGACTGTTCCCATATTAATTGAAAAGAATTTGGTATACAACTTGTATTTGTTAGCCACATTAATAAAATTATTGCTTTCTCCACACACACACACACAAAAAAAAAAAAAAAAAAAAGACCATATCCTTTTTGAAGAAAATCTAAATAAAGAAAAGGAAATGTAGGTGAACAATTTAATTCTGATGACTATTTGCTTTATCATTATGTGTTGCTAATAGTGTGTCCATCTTCAGGTAATAGAAAGTAAATGTGCATATTTAAAAAGAGAACAGGAAAGATCAGTACACTTACACAGTTAGGAATTTTGTTACATGTCTATCCTAAATCAAAAAATCAGGAGATAACATTAATGGGTAAAAACTTAAAATTTGGAACTTTAGGGGGCACCGCACAAGTGGCACTGCGCCAGTCAAGGTGACATGATTTAGCAACCATTTAAAACTTTACCAACCATTTCGTTTTTGTTAGGCATATTTGAAATCACCCTTTTAAGATTCACACAACATCTGATGCACGACATGAGAAGCAAGATTAGTAGTTTTACCAATATATCTTACTGGCAGCTCTACCACTATAGGTTACTGACAGCTTTACCAGCATAGGTTACTGACCTCAACAACAAGAGAGTACAATAGCAAATTTTATAAGATAACAGGAATGACAAACAAATTCATGGGCACAGAAGATATTCATCTTGAATAAGAAACAGAATGAAGCACGTCAACTTTCCGGAGAGGGGCCTACAGATGTGCTGTTAAGATGTTCAAAATTGCAGAACTATTATATGCACCTTTGCCCAAAGAGCCATCTCCACCACATCAATGCCGACGACCTTGGGGAGACGACCCAAAACATCTTTACAGATGCTTAGAATACAAAGCAATACGCGGTTCCTACAACAATCAAGGAAAAAGTCCATCAGCAACGGAAAAGAAATCATGTTAAGAATTCAGATGAATAGACATAAAATTTTGAAACAAACCTATCATCCACATTACGCATTGTCCACTGAGGTGGAGCGACACTTTGACTTCTGAGATTATCAAAGCCCTACATGAAAAATTCCTCCCGAATTAGTTCCAAATATCTTTATTATTGGACTAAGGACAACATAGTTCTTCAATGATATTACCAGCATAAATGTACATCCACTTGGATCATTAGTTACAACCTCCACCTTCGACAGATGCTTAAGCTTGTACAATTTTGCAGGCTACATGTGCAAGCATAACACTATTGTTAGCGAAAACATGACATTTCGACCCGATTTGCTTTAAATGATAATCACTAGTCCAATATGTTGATTTTGGAAGATCTAATTTGGTTCTTTCCAATGTGTTAAAATGCGAAAGCACAAGGCAAGGTGCTCAAACAATGTTCAGCAAGAAAATTGCTCAAGGTGCCAAGTAGCTACTACTCAAAATTTCTTGAAAATAATTATATATGTTTACAGTAAAGAAAGGGGTGGGGGGAAGGAGCAAAACGAGACGGAAGGGAAAATTCAGCAAATCATTCGCTTCAAATTAGGGCAACTATTCTTAACAAGACGGAGTTACCATCTCCCAATTAGTAGTAACTTCAAAGATAAAACAAGTAAGAGAACTGATTGCCTGAAAGCAAAACATCAGGAGTAATGTTCAACCCTGGCTGCCTCCAAGCACATTGGTTATGCTTCAGTTTTGCCTTCTATAAGATTGGCTATATCTAGGACAATTTAATAAACATAAATACTTCTAACCAGTTTTATATATCATTATAGCTTCATTATGCACATTATTTAGGTTGACTAAAAAGAAAAAAAGAAAAAAATAAAGGTTGAGAAAAGAAACTGTCATGTTCAATTCTGTGGCTATATTTGATTATTTTCAACAGAATGAAGTCATAGCTTCAATTTTTGTACTTTTGATAACCCATAATGAATTCAGAGCATATTCACGTGGATGGACAACTACACTACATTATCTGGTTATAAGTTCTAAGATTCGTGTTTGAACAAAAGGAAAAAATAGTTAAATAGAATATATCAGAAGTATTTACCTCAAGAACTCCTCCAGTGGAATATTTTAACACATGGAGAAAAGCTTTAGTCCGTTGACCTTTTGCTTTTGCTGCAGAAACCACGCATCATGATAGAGGGAACAACCAGAATGACCAACTCAGATCGACAATTTAAAAAGACAAGGAAAGACTGAAAGTACATACAACCCCATTCCATTTTGTGAGGTAAACGTTATCTGTTAAAATGGCACAATCATTAGAGGACTTATCTGACAATATTAACAAATAGGGAGAAGTATTCAAAACACACTCCAAAATCCTGGGTATTTTTTTGTGTATTATTGAGGGTATTATTGGGTGACGTGGACAAAAAAGTGAGTCCCTCTCCACGCCACCAATAATACCCTCAATAATACACAAAAAAATAGTCCGGGGGGGGTCATAGGACTGGCAATTCATAGACTCCCCGCAGTTGGAGTGTGTTATGCAATTTCGCCAAAGTTAGAGTGTTTTTGAACACTTTTCCCTAACAAAAATCTTGGGTGAAGGTAGAGCTTCTCTCTCAAAAACATGACTGTTACTTGAGACATTTGAAAGTGTGTGTCAAAAATAAGCTCGACTTTCATCAACAACAACCTCTTATCCGAAAAGGGTAAAAAGGGCAGCCCACTGCACTAAGCTCCTGCTATGCGCGGGGTCCGGGGAAGGGCCAGACCACAAGGGTCGATTGTACGCAGCCTCACCCTGCATTTATGCAAGAGGCTGTTTCCACGGCTCGAACCCGTGACCTCCTGGTCACATGGCAGCAATCTCTTATCCGAAAAGAGTAAATAAATAAACAATAACACTTCACTCTTAATTCCCTTAGTTGGATACTGATCATTTCCTTCAGCTTGTTTGGAATGGCCAGGCAGAATGTGAAAGAGATACAGTTCCTCCTTTCGTCCAACTCATGAAGATATTTGGATACCCAATTCTTCCTACTCTTTTCTTTTTGGGCTTCCACTCCACTGATTGTTCCATTTTATCTCCCAATCATGGCATGGTTCCATTAATGACAATAACCTTACTAACTACTCATTTCTCCCTCAACAGTTCTTTTTTTTTTTTTTTTTTTAAAATAAGAGGGGTCTTCGGGCCAACTTGCGCACCTCGACTATTCAACCGAAACCTGCTACCTCTCGCTCATTCCTCCCCAACCATAACAATTCCAGACAAATACATCATTAAGGTTTTTCAGCGCACTAACTCAAATCACCACCACCATGTCTTACACTACTTAAAACAGTCAACAAAATCATGACAAAAGTCTCTCTATCATACACCTCAGTGAAGCATACTATAAAGAGCTCAGGATAACATCACCGGGGAAAAAGTGAAACAAAATACTAAAAATTGGCAGACAACCAAATAAATCCTACAACAGCAATTATACAAAGCCTTCTTTCGGTTAAAAGGCAGAATTTAATTGTACAAAATACACAACAAAAGTGAGAAACAACAACATAAAGGATGCTGAAATTTCCTTTTTATATCCATGAACGTGTTGGGAATCATATGCAAGACAACCCTAGAAGGTTGCATAAGAATACAGAACCATGGAAAATGGCCAGCTCCTATGACAGACTAACAGTCGCATTCATGCAACTTGCACAAAGACAACAGCTTGTATAGGCTCATATTGGCATCGTTAGTTATGCTTACTCTAGCAGAGTGAACTTTGTTTACTTCCATGAATGACACTTTGTGCACAGCCTTTGCTCAATCTTTTCAGCAGAACAAACTACTATTAACAGCATTTAGTCTTTTTTTTTTTTTTTTTTTTTTGAGAAGGCAACAGTTGTATCTATAGACTAAACCAGCACATAGGTTGTGCTGAAAACCATATTTACATCAGGCAAAAGGAAAACACTGATCCAACATTCTAACAAGATCCTAGAATATCTATAATGGACTCAGTATCTTCTGGATAAATCTGCTTACACCAGAAACAAAAAAGTCTAATGCAATTCAGTTTAATCTTTTGTACTTCATTGCTGCTGTCCTCAAAATACCTATTGTCCACCAGATGCAGGCTGGAACAATCCTCCATCTATCTCTGTCTGCAGCTACTACTCCTGCCTCCTCCCAGCTCTATAATACTTGAGTAATCTTGTTTGGCATTACCCAAGACAAGCCCCTAAGGTTTACAAAAATCCTCCAAAGCTGATCTGTTATCTTGCATTGTAAAAATAGATGGCTTACTGTTTCAGTCTCTTCACCACATAGATAGCATCTGGAACACACAGAGAACTTCCTCTTTTTAAGATTTTCCTGAGTCAAAACAGCTTCCCTTGCCAACAACCAAGTGAAACAAGCTACTTTGTATGGTATTTTCACTTTCCATATATGCTTCCAAGGCCAGTGTTGCACCTGTTGATTACCTTGGTTCAAAAGTTTGTATGTTGTATTCTAGTTTATCTACTCCATCATGAGTGCCTTTGAAATCTTCCAACTTTTTAAAGAATTCAGTCTGTGTGTCAATTTCCCAGTCATTAAAATTCCTCCTAAACTGAGTGTTCCATCCTTGAGGAGTCCATGTTTCAGCTACAGTCTCTTGTTGATGTACAGCCAGCCCATATAACAGCATTTAGTCTTTTCCTTTCTGTTTTTCCCCCTTTTCTTATATGGAAAACCCAACCGCCCAAACCCTCCAACCCAAAAGCCAAATAGTTGCCTAATCCGCGACTTCATGGTTACTCTTCTCCTTCCTCGAAAACAGCTAGCCACAACTAAAACATCCAGCTTCTAAGCTAGCTAAGGTCTTCGCACATCTCATTCTTGAGCAGTAGCATACAAATCTTCTCTACACTGTCCAATTTTACCAGATACTCCTATGAAGAGCTGAGCTAGCTAAAGTCTTATTGAGCTCATTTCTATCTCTTGAAGCAACTCCATAAACTAGATTTCATCAACTTGAAACAGATCACGCAGTAATACAAGTATAATCAATGGAATCATCCAGCTTTACCATACATAAATCAGTCATAAATCAACCGAGTAAGTTTCCATATCCATCCGTTTCTACTCTAACACGTTTCAATATTACTAAATAAACTGTCGATTTAAACTTAGAAGTTAACTAAATCTAGACAATAACATAGATTACGTATTGGAAATGGCGATTTACTTTACATAAATATATTATAAATCAACCGAGTAAGTTTCATATCCATTCAGTTCAATTCTAACGCATTTTATTACTACTAAATAAATTATCTATTCTAAACTTAGAAGTTAACTAAATCTGAACAAATAACATAGATTACGTACTGGAAATGATGATAACTCTGGGTTTAGCGGAAATATCCTTCTCTGTATCGTTCCAATTTTATCAAATTTCAGTATTATTATTAAATAAACTGTCTATAAAACTAGAAGTTAAGTAAATCCAGTTAAGGTCTTATTTAGCCATTTCTAGCTCTTGAAGGCTAAACTCAACAAACTCAATTTCATCAAATTGAAACAGATCACACAGTAATACAAGTATAAACAACGGAATCGCCGAGCTTTACTTTACATAAATCAACCGAATAAGTTTCCATATCCATTCCGTGCAATTCTAAAACATTTCATTATAAAACTAGAAGTTAACTAAATCAGGACATATAAGAGAGATTACGTACTTGAAATGGTGATAACTCTGGGTTTAGCGGAAATATTCTTCTTTGTATTATTCCAATTTTATCAAATATCCGGAAATAGACCTAAGCTAGCAGAGGTCTTATTGAGCTCATTTCTAGCTGTTGAAGCAACTCAACAAACTAGATTTCATCAACTTGAAACAGATCACGAAGTAATACAAGTAGAAACACCAGAATCACACAGCTTTTCTTTACATAAATCAACCTAGCAAGTCAACTATCCATTCCGTTCAATTCTTACACATCACATCCTTGAGCAGTACCTTTCAAATCTTTTCTGTATCATCCAATTTTATCACGTATCCCTAACGTGACCTGACCTAGCTAAGGTCTTACCCAGCTCATTTTTGGCTCTTGAACCAACTGAACAAACTTGACTCCATCAAATTGAAACAGATCACGTAGTAATACATAGTAGAAACAACAGAATCCAGTGTAAATTTTTACCAAGCAAGTTTTGCATATCCGTTCAGCTCAATTCTAATAAATTTCAATATTATGAAATAAACTGTCTCTATAAGCTTAGAAGTTAACTAAATCTGGAGATAGCATAGATAACGTACTGGAAATGGCGATAACTCTGGGTTTAGCTGTGTGACTACGACCAAATTTTCCAGTTTTAGCCCAGATCCCACGGCTCTTGGCGACTGATGGACATAACAATCTTCTGTTTAGTGCTTTCTAAAGCTGCCTCACAAGCTCTCCTTAATTCCTCGTCATTGACACTCGATTTCATAATTACTAAATAAACTGTCTATTCTAAACTTAGAAGTTAACTAAATCTGGAGAATAACACAGATTATGTAATGGAAATGGAGATAACTCTGGATATCTCATCCTCGAGCAATACTTAACAAATCTTCTCTATACCGTTCCAATTCTATCAGATACAGCTAAAGCGACTGAACAAACTTGATTTCATCAAATTGAAACAGATCACACAGTAATACAAGTATAAACAAAAGAATCACTCAACTTTACTTTGCCTAAAACAACTGATTAAGTTTCCAGATCCATTCCGTTCAATTCTAACACATTTCATTACTATTAAATGAAGTTCACTAAATATGGACAATTAGCATAGATTACGTACTGGAAATGGTGATAACTCTAGGTTTAGCATGACTACAACCTAATTTGAGCTCATTTATAGCACTTGAAGCAACTCAACAAACTTGATTTCAGATCACACAGTAAAACAAGTAAAAACAACATAATCGCCAAGCATTACTTTACATAAATCAATCATAAATCAACCGAGCAAGTTTCCATGTCCATTCCGTTCAATTCTAACACATTTCAACTGTCCATTTAAAACTAGAAGTTAACTAAATCTGGGCACTAACACAGATTATGGACTGGAAATGGCGATAACTCTGGGTTATTCTAAATATTAAGTTATTCTAATCCAATTTAACTTCAAAGAATAGTCAAATTGACTCCCGGTAAAGCAAAACATAACAACTAATTTGGGACGGAGGGAATGCCTTACAGATCTTTTCTATCGTTCCAATTTTATCAAACATCCTAAAGAGACCTAAGCTAGCTAAGGTCTTATTAAGCTCATTTTTAGCTCCTATGTTACGCGGACTCTCCGTTTTTGGTGCCGATCCCGTCTCGACACAGGTCGGGAGAGGGATACATCCGGGATACGGTCAACCAAGTCCAGATACTTTGACCGAAGTCCATCGACAAATTTTGGATTGAGATTTTGATTTCTCAAAATTAAAGATAAAACAGATTTAAGATAAGGGAAATGACATACCTTCAATATTATAGTAGTACTTTTGTCTCATTTTTGCTGCTTCGTGTTTCAAAGAATATACATGTAAGTTTTTCATAGAATATCTCTTAACATTTATAGCTCTACTTTTAAAAAATTTGAATTTTCTTAGCCGAATCCCATCACCTGTATCCATACTCGGATCCGCACCCCCGAATCTTATAATTTAGATTTTGCTGAATCCGACACTCGGATGTACCCGTATCGGATACCCACACCCGAGTCCGAGCAACTTAGTCTAGCTCTTGAAGCAACTCAATAAACTTGATTTCATCAAATGAGTATAGTTTCCATATCCATTCCGTGCAATTCTAACACATTTCATTATACTAACTACTAAGTAATAACTGTCTATTGAAGTTAACTAAATCTGGACAAATAAGAGTGATAACGTACTGGAAATGGCTATAACTCTAGGTTTGGCAATGTGACTCCGACCTAATTTGCCAGTTTTGGCCCAGATCCCACGGCTCTTAGCGACTCTGATAGACATAACGATCTTCTGTTTAGTGCTTTCTAAAGCCGCTTCACAAGCTCTCCTCAACTCCTCGTCATCAGCACTCGATTTCATAATTACTAAATAAACTGTCTATTCTAAACTTAGAAGTTAACTAAATCTAGAGAATAACACAGATTACGTGCTGGAAATGGCTCCTCGAGCTGTACGTTTCAAATCTACTCTATATAGTTCCAATTTTATTAGATATCCCTAAAGATACCCGAGCTAGCTCTAAGGTCTTATTGAGCTCATTTTTAGCACTTGAAGCAACTGAACAAACTTGATTTTCATCAAATTCAAACAGATCATGCAGTAATACATAGCACAAATGACAGAATAAATCAATCATAAATCAACCGAGTAACTTTCCACATCCATTCTGTTTCTATTCTAACAAATTTCATTAGTACTAAATAAACTGTCTATATAAACTAGAGTCCCGATTAGTAGCATTGTTGTTGTTCACTCCCTTACTAACGGTGACGCTGGTGTCTTCTGAGCGGTAGTTCCGCTGTCATTAGAGTTCAACATAGATTACGTACTGGAAATGGTGATAACTCTGGGTTTAGCGGAAATATCCCTCTATGTATCATTCCATTTTTATCAAATATCCGGAAATACACATGAGCTAGCTGAAGTCTTATTGAGCTCATTTCCAGCACTTGAAGCAACTAAACAAACTCGATTTCATCAAATTGAAACAGATCATGCAGTAATACAAGACAGAACCGAGTAAACCAATCATAAATCATCCGAGTAAGTTTCCATATCCATTTCCGTTTCAATTCTAACACATTTCATTATTACTAAACAATCTCTCAATTTAAACTTAGAAGTTTAACTAAATCTGGACAAATAACACAGATTAAGTACTGGAAATAGTGATGACTCTAGGTTTAGTCGTGTGACTACTACCTAAACAGATCATGCAGAGCTTTGCTTTACATAAACCAACTGAGTAAGTCTGTTCAACTCTAACACATTTCATTGTTACTAAACAAACTGTTCATTTAAACTTAGAAGTTTAACTAAATCTGGACAAAATAACATAGTTAACGTACTGGAAATGGCGATAACTCTAGGTTTAGCAGTGTGAAACTATCACGCAGTATTAATTTTGAGCTCATTTTAAATCAATCATTGAAGCAACTGAACAAACTTAATTTCATCAAACTGAAACAGTTAACTAAATAATACAAGTATAAACAACAGAATTAACATAAATAGACCGAGTAAGTTTCTATATCAATAACGTTCAATTCTAAACACATTTCAACATTATAAATCTAAATAAACGTGTCAATTTAAACTTAGATAGTTAACTAAATCTCATCAAATCGAAACAGAGAATAACATAAAATCGATTTACATACTGGAAATCAGGAATAATAACAGAGAATATGTACTCTAGGTTTAGCAGCGTGACTACAACCTAATTTTGAGCTCATTTCTCGCTCTTGAAGCAACTGACCAAAATCAATTTCATCAAATTGAAACAGATCACGCAGTAATACAAGTATAAACAACAGAATCAACCGAGCAAGTTTCCGTATCCATTCCGTTCAATTCTAACACATTTCATTACTACTAAATGAAGTTCACTAAATCTGGACAATTAGCATAGATTACGTACTGGAAATAGTGATAACTCTAGGTTTAGCAGCGTGACTACAACCTAATTTTGAGCTCATTTCTCGCTCTTGAAGCAACTCAACAAACTTAATTTCATCAAATTGAAACATATCACTCAATAATACAAGTATAAACAACAATTATCAAAAAAAAATACGAGTATAAACAACAGAATCATCCAGCTTTACTTTACATAAAATCGACCGAGTAAGTTTCAATAACTATAACGTTCAATTCTAACACATTTCAACATCATACTAAATAAACTGTCAATTTAAACTTAGAAGTTAACTAAATCTGGAGAAATAACATAGATTTACGTGTGACTACGACCTAAACAGATCACAGAAAGCTTTACTTTACATAAATCAACCGAGTAAATTTTCTGTTCAATTCTAACACATTTCATTGTTACTAAATAAACTGTACATTTAAAATTAAAAATTAGTAACTAAATCTGGAGTAATAACACGAGATGTACGTACTTGAAATGGCGATAACACGAGGTTTAGCTGTATGAGTACGACCTAATTTGCCAGTTTTAGCCCAGATCCCACGGCTTTTAGCAACTCTGATAGACATAAAGATCTTCTGTTTAGTGCTTTCTTCACAAGCTCTCCTCAATTCCTCGTCATCAGCACTCGATTTCGCCATTTTTTTTTGCTGCTTAGATTTCCTCTTTCTTTCTCTGTATGTATCTGTATATTTTACTTGTAAGAGAGAGCAGTTTATTTACAGCTTAGAAAAGTTGTAGGGACTTCCCCTTTTTCCAAGGAATAGTCCAACTTTTTCTTCCTTAGTTTTTTTTCTTTTTTATTATTACTATACTATTGGAAAAGACCGGTTGAGTCAAATTTAAACGGTTAAAATTTATTATTTCTTCTATCTTTTTAAATTTTCGCACACTACTAATTAAATAGGCTTTTGGCCATAGAAACCAAAAAAAAAAAAACACTTTTTTTTTTTAATTTTGGAGTTGGAGTTGTGTTTGCCTATAGTTTTTGAAATTATATTTTTTGTTGAAATGTAATTGTTTTGGTTGTGAAAAAAGTGAAATTTTTTAAAAAATAAGTTTTTCTTATTTTTGGAATTCTAGAATGCAGCTTCAAGTTGTATTGGAATTTTTATGGCCAAACGCTGATTTCGGAAAAAAGTGGGAAAAAAATCCGGAATAAAGTGAATAATTCTTATCGCCAAACGGGCTCTAAATATTGTAGTCTTAATTATACAAATATTTGTCTAAATTTTTCTTTATTTGTTTTTGAAAGTTTCACTTGATTAACACTCCCTCCGGCTAAAAAAGAGTTTTCGCTTAGTCATTTGCACCCCTTAAAAATATACTAACTCTTAGCCAAAAATAGATAATTTGACTAAATTGTCCCTAATTAAATAGGTATTGAGTTTTAATCACATAACACTTAATAAGGTCAAATATAGAAAAATAAGGTTAATTCTTTCTTAATTTGATAAATGGATATTCTTTTTTACCCAAGGAAAAAAATGCTAAGTGGACAAATTTTTTTATCCGGAGGGAGCAATAATGATTATAAAATCGAGAAAAAGAGTGATCACGACATGTTGGCTTTCTACTATTTTGAAATATTTATAGTTTGTCAAGAGATTAATATCTGAAATTGGATGGAATATTCTATTTTATCAAAAGGATAATTTGGTTTAAATTCAGACAAGTTATAAGATGAATAGTCACTGAATAGAAATTACATTGCAAGCTATCCAAAATTACTTGGATCAAGATGTGTTTCAATATGGGTATAGTCCACCAAATTAAAAAAAAAAAATTACATTTTTAATCTCTAATTAAACAATAGAGTTAATAAGAAATTATTTATTGATTATACAACACACAAAACAACGACGTACACTTTTTTCATGGTCATGGTCAAATCTTTTCTCCTTTGTTAAAAAAAAGACTTATTAAACTACTCGCTTTTGTATGTTTAATAATTAAGCGTGTCAAATATTCGAATTCGATTAATGTACAAAAAAAAAAATGGATTAATGTACGTGTCATGATTTAATTGTATCAATAATTATTTTGATGTATGCATATTAATAGGAGAAACATCATATTTACTCGTCTACTTTCAAATATCATCTTTATATATTTAACCTCTTTTATATTTTCGAGACATATATAATTATATACCCTTATTGTTAGCAAAGATTTAAATCTAGGGAAAGGGACACTGCGTGTCCAGTGGCCAGAAGTAATGTCACATTTGGCCAATATTTGGGCCTAATACCCCCAGGAGTCTGCTCAGCCCAAAATAATGCCAAAAATGGCTGGTCGGCCCAAAATAATGCGCGCCACCATTGTATGAAAAAAAGCGCTTTAAAAAAAAAAAAAAAAAAAAGTCAGACTTTTTGTGGCAATTAAAAAATCACCACTAAAGGTTAAATATCCCAAACCATGTATAATATGTGCATATTTAGTAAGAAATATCTCAAAATATGTATAATATATGTATATTTAGTAGTATATACAAGGATGATACAGTTTATACACATATACACTTTATATAAAAGAGTGATACAGTTTATATACATATGTTGAAATTAATTATACATTTATTATACATAAATCATATGCTAATTATGCATTTATTATACACATATTATACAATAATGATATGATTTTTTTTTTTTGACATATACAATAGTGATACATATTATATATCACAATGATACGGTTTCTATGACACATTTTTTATAATTATGATACACTTTCTATACAAGACTGATACAGTTTATATACACATACTGGAATCATATATACACTTTCTATACAAAAATGATACATATTATATATAAAAATGATACAATTTTCTATTCTATAATACACATTATATACACAAATGATATATATTATATACAAAAATGACACATACTTTAGTGATTCACATTTTATACAGTTTCTACATTATAGATAGGTACTAATACATATTTTTATACACAAATGATATATATTATATACAAAATAGCCTCAAAGTTTTTTGGAATATTTTTTACTAAATATAAACATACCATACATGTTTTAGGATATTTAACCTTTAGTGGCGACTTTTATAGTTGCCACTAAAAAACCTGATTTTTCTGTTACAAGCCTTTAGTGGCGATTTTTAGTCGCAAAAAAAAGTCTGACTTTTTTTTTAAAAAAAAAAGCACTTGGATTGTTGGGCCGGTTAGTCTTTAGTGGTGACTTTTTAAATTTTTTGTGGCGACTTTTAGTAGCCACAAAAGGCTTGCTACAGATTTTGGCTATCGGTTGAGAATTGTTTGAGGGCTACTTTTTGGATTTGGGAAAACTTGGATCAGGGCGTGTGTTTATTTTGAGCTCAGCGGCCATTTGTGTCCTTTTCCCTTAAATCTACTCCTACTTTTTACGGTGCTCCAATGTTTGTCGTGGACCCAGCTGTTGAAATGCCACAATAAACACCATGTGTGTATGTAAAGGTTGTCTGTTTATTCATATTATGGTTGTTAATAGCTTGTGTTCAATTCTTCAATGGGAAGAGTAAGAAATATTGTCAATCCTTGTTTCTCAAATTTTTGAAAAAGTCACCTTTTATACCCGAATGACAAGATTTTATATCCGTCTACTCCCAAAAAAAAAAAAAAATGTCGTGACTTTTGACTTCTTAGGAAACAAAAGCGGACTTTGACAAATATTTTAAAAGGTGGTTTTTTAAACCATTTTTAACATAAAAATTGAAGTTCAAGAGCCTATTTGAATTGACTTATTTTAAGTATTTTTAAGCCAAAATAACTTTTAAATATTTTTGTAGTGTTTGGGTAAATTTATTAAGTCAAAATGACAAAAATAAGTTAAAAATCATAAGCTAGAATGGCTCTGATAACTTATTGTGCTTTTCACGTCATCTATGTATACCTAGATATTCATTCGAGAAGATCAGTTAATCATCGGAATTGACTTTCAAAATTTGTCAAATTGATCATTGATAAAGTGAAAAATATGCCAAATAGCCAGGTAGGGACCAGGGAGTATGTACTTTCAAGACATCTGGCTAGAAAGGTTAAGTATCATTCACAAATGTGGACAAGACAATTATATTGGATACTTTTTTTTGTTTTCCATCCTTCAGTATCTTCATTGGAGCCTGATTATATCCGAATTCGCGTTGCGTAACATCCATTCATGAAAAATTGCTCCGTACCAAGAATTTTTTTATAATCAGGGTTAACGCATCAAGCCTGGTAAACATGTAAACTTGATTTGTTCAAACTCCAACTTTTCTAACGTTGAATACATGCAAGCCAGCATACTGTGTTCTAGAATTCTACAGAGTAATATCCTCTTCAAAAATTATTTCTTGTTCCCCAATTTTTTTTGTTTTTTATTTTTAAAGTGGGGCATGAGATCTCAATAAAGAAGCGGAAAAATCATCTGCTAGATGTTATAATGCTGAGTGAAAAAATCCTCCTGTAAATCCTTATATTTTTTGGGTATATTGCATGCAGCAAGAGAGACAGGACCCTATACCTCTTCTTAACAACTGCTGCAATTGAAGGATGAAAGCCCCACAGAACTGAAACCAATCCAAATGCTAAAAAAAATTAAATTGCTCAATGCTGCATGGTGTACCAAGATTGGACCATTTTGTCAAAGGAAGGAGATTATCGAACAAAGTCCCTGTATTTTAGATTTCCTCTTTTTCTGTATATATTTTACTTGTAGAATCAGTTTACAGCTTGGAAAAGTAGGGGCTTTGTGTTTCCACCCTTTTTCTTAGCAAATGTAAATAGTCCAACCTTTTTCATCTTTATTTTTTTTTCTTTTTTCTTTTGTATTTTGCTTTTTCTATTATTGAAAAAGACGGGTTGAGTCAAATTTAAATAGGTTAATTTCTAATTATTTTTTGTTTTATAAAATTTTTGCATACTACTAACTAAATAATTATTTATTTAAACTATCTTTATCTCTTTTTAAATGTCTTACTTTATCAATAGTACTCAGTAATAGGAAGCTACAAATTTTAATTAGGTTAAAATATGATTATTTTATGTTTCGCTATTTTTGTTGCTCGATGAAGTTGAAGCTACTAAGGAAATAGATTATCAGACGGAGTCTCTGTTTTTAGATTTCCTCAATTTCTGTATTTGTATATTTACTTGTATGGGGATTTTTTTTTTTTTTTTTTTTTTTTAACCCGGTGTCCGGTACCGGCGCTGGACCTCGATTGTATTCGGATTTGCGCCGCATAGGCCCATTCGGTGGAAGCACTCCCTACCAAGAATTTTTTATACTCAGGACTCGAACTCGATATCTCTAATTTGAATGGGGAGTTTATTACAGCTTAGAAAAGTTGTAGGGGCTGTCTTTCCTCTCTTTTTTCGAAGGACTAGATGGCGTATGCCGTGCTTTTATGCACCGGCCCAATACTTTGGATTATAGTGTATCTATGTGTATGTAATTGTATTTGGGTAGTATAATATATATATATATATATATATATATATATATATATATATATATATATATATATTTTTAATTTTTTTTTTATTGCTAATAAACATACATAAGTTTGCATTGTTTTTATGCATATATATATATATATATATATATATATATAGACACACACACACACTATGTTCAAAACACGATTAATATAACATTGTAGTTTGTGCTCCGTACCCAAAATTTTATTATATTAGTGTTTCTTCTTAATACAAAGTTTGCAAAAATTTATTAATACTTTTTAAAAGAAAAAATTGTTTAAAGGAAACTATTTTCCTCTCTTTAAGACAAAACAATAGAATATTTAAGCATCAATTGATACTTTGAATTTTAATTCGATTAATTTAAAGGTGTAAAATATTCTATTGTTAATGTATGTAGATTGGACCTAAACAATACTTATTATTTTTTATCAAATTTTGATTTGGATAATTCTAATTCAAATTATTAAATTAATTTTACATGTTTAAAACGAAACAAAGTAGAAATTTGATTTTATTTAAACGAAAAACTACTATTTTTTAATTTTTGGTGTGTATTCTTGGTTTAGCTCATTTTACTTGTCATGTTGTCTTTTGCACCTTTTTTTTTTTTTTAAGGAAACGTCAATTAAAATTATAATTTGACTAATTTGACTAATTTACCTTATTTATTATTTGATCTCCATTTAATTTATTTTTTCTTTTATGACATCATTCTCTTTTCACATTTATTAGACTAAGAATAAAAATGAAAAAGTAATTAAATTTATCTTATTTTAAAATATAAATATTTTAAGTATATTTATTTTAGTAAACATAACAAATAAATAACATGGCGGAATAGCAAATACTCTGACATTAAATATTTAGATTAGATCTCGGCTAATATAATAAAAGAAAAGAAATTGTATGGTTTATTACTTAACCTTTTGAAGAAAATCAATAATACGGGGTCCACGTTTTTTGTTGTGCAATAATTTCATTTGCTCCCACTAATGGGTTGATACACATGTGGCAATGAATCCACCATTATTGACTTAATGGGATACTTTGGAAACTACATGAATATTGTTTAATTTTTTAATATAGGGTGCACCCTTTTTTTATTTTTTATATTGCTTGTTTTTTTAATATGGTATCCACTTTTTTTTTTTTTTTTTTGCATGAGTTGTAGGTGGATGAGGAAACCACCCCAACTCATGCTTCTAATAAAGTAATAATAAAATGTAATAGTCCAACCTTTTTCTTCTTCAATTTTTTCTTTTTCCTTTTTATTACTGGACAAGTCAAATTTAAACGGGTAAAAATCTATTTCTTCTGTGTTTTAAGATTTATGCCTACTGCTAGTTAAAAGTTAATAGTCTTAACTATATTATTATTTTTAATTATATAATTATTTGACTCCCACTATTAGAATCATAATAAATTTGAAAAATAAGAGTAATAAGTAACCTTTTGTCTTGGCAAAGTATCTAACATATTGAAACGCTTATGACTTATCAAAATGATTAACATTTAAATATCAGATGGATTATTTTATTATCGGAGGGATTGATTAGGTTACATTTAGACAGGTTAAGAGATGTACAATCATAAATTAAGATTATAATTGAAATCAATCCAAAATTACTTGGATCAAAATGCTTTAGAATATGGATTAGTCCAATTCCCTTAACTCAAAAAAATCTATTTATTTTTTAATCTTTAATTAAACTACCAAGTTAATAAGAAATTCTTATTCCATAATAAAATAAATTCATAGCATACATATCTTTTGTTGTTGTTGTCGGCTCATTAAATTGTTTCCGTACATGCAATCAACCGTGTTAAATTTCGAATTGAAAGGGATGTTTACACTCTATGATAATTAGAGAAAACTAATTATCCGTTTTTGCCCATAACTTTTTTTACCCGTTCTAGCCACTGTTTTTGCATGTGAGAGGAGAATTGATGTATGTATCATAATCTAATTGTATAAAAAACTCTCAATAATGTTTTTCAAGACTCCATTCTTCCCTTCTGAATAAATAAGGTTGTTATTTTGACAAGAACATGTTAGAATACGTAATTTAGATTAAGGAACGGGAAACATGTGCTTGTGTATTTATTTGTTTTTAATGTCTAATTATACTCTTTTCTTCGTTCTTTAATCTCTAATGATACATTTAAGTTGTCAGCAAATAACTGTAAAGAAAGATTATACATATATTATTTTTAGAACATTCTTCCTTTAAATTTATTCCATAGCTCGCTCTCCTATGAGATTATTAGGACTCAAATGTAAGTGACAAAGCAAATTCGTACGACTTTGGTGCGAAGAACCTATAGTTGTGTTACCATTTGTGAAATTTACCCGATGGAATTATCTAAACTACTCAATTACCATGCCTCAATGCAAGCACGTTGTAGTCGACCATATAAATCCTCACGGTCCACGTTACTCCATTTAAGCTAGTCTCAGTCCACTGCATAACTACTTATTATGTGATGCACACACAACTTTATGTATAGGTTGCATGTTACTGTGGAGAGAGTGATGAAGCAAAGAGATAATAGGACCCTGCACTTCTTAACAGCTGGCTGCAGCACATTGAAGGTTAAAGCCCCACAAAAGTGACCAAATCCAAATGCTAAAATTTTCTAAATTGCTCAATGCTGCATGGTGTACCAAGATTGGACCATTTTGTCAACATTATTCTTCAGTCAGTTATTAGTCTACGTGGACAAACGCAAGCCAAATGCGAATCCACCTGCTGGCAGGGGTGCACGTGGACACATTGTCTTCAACTCGAACTATATATGGTTAAAAATCTAAACTAAATTCATATCAAGTGTCAAAAAGAATGGTGGATGCAGTAGTACTTCAAACCCTCTAGCAAAAATTCTGAATCCGCTTATGAGGAAAGCAACCTGCATCGTTTTCCAGCTTCTGATTGAGAGTGCTCACTATGAGAACATTATTCTTCAGTCAGTTATTAGTATACGTGGACACACGAAAGCCAAAGGCGGATCCACCTTCTGGCAGGTGTGCACGTGAACACATTGTCTTCAACTCGAACTATATATGGTTAAAAATCTAAACTATTTTCATATTAAGTGTCAAAAAGAATAGTGAAGCAGTAATACTTCGAACCCCTCCAGCAAAAATTCTGAATCCGCTTATGAAGAAAGCAAACCGCATCGTTTTCCTGCCTCTGATTGCGAGTGCTCACAATGAGAACATAACTGGAGTGTCAATTAGGAAGTTCTGATGCTTTATCCACTCCCTTGGATCTATAATGAGCTATGGTATGAGTTGCCTGCTGTAGAGGAACCAGCAAATCGTTGTCGATGCAATCATACCTGCAAAAAGTCAAATCCAGAGAATGAAACCTCACTTGGTACATACATTACCAATATAAAAATTCAGCCTGTTTCTACAGAATTTACGCAGAGATCACAGCTTTTTTTTTTCCAACTGCATTTTAGTACAGAGTGTTATATATAACATTGCCTCTCTTGTGATTATAATATAAAATAAACCGCTTTTTTTCAGAAACAAACATATTTTCTTCTTGAATTGATGGACTTGCGCTTTAGATTAGTATTTTATTTCACAAGACACATACTTGAAACAATCAAACCATATTTGTAACAAGATATTTCAATTAGTTACGTGCTAACCACTGTCATATAATATACAATCTTCTTAGGAAGCATAAACAACTTTTGATGCTTCATGTTTTTAATCAATTTTTATGTTCTGAAGATTTCTCAAAATTTAAATTAGCCAAAGGGCATTTTGGTTGACTCGTTTATTTAAAAATTGAGTTTAGTTGCAAGGTTTTGTAATAGTGAAAAAAAAAACCATGAAACTATAAGTGTTACAGAAAGGATCTTCTGGAGAGTTAACTAACTTCTGTTTCAACAGATTTCTACCCCACGTAAACAACTTCTTTATGATATCAATCTACGTACTTGAACCTTACGGGAATATCTGAAATTCATAACTAATTTATTAGATTTAAGGCTGAAGTGGTGAAAACCCTCCTAAACTTGGCACGTTTTCGTACTTTAGTCCCTGAACTATTGACCCTCTTAAAAACACCCCTAATCTTGGCCAACTCAATTTAAATTCACCCCCGTGTTAGGACACCTCAGCAACGTGAATCCACGCGCTGTCCACTTGGCATTTTCTTGCTGTGCCATGTGGCAACATGGGGTGAATTTAAATTCAGTTTGCCAATATTAGGGGTGTTTTTAAGTGTGGCAATAATTTGGGGACTAAAGTAATAATTTGTGCCAAGTTTAAGGGTGTTTTCACCACTTCAGCCTAGATTTAAAGCAGACTTACAACGTTTTGCAGAGGTTATCTGTTACTGCAGAGAGAGTGATGATCTTCATTCTGGTCTCCAAAAGTTTACCTTCAGGATAGTCAGCAAATGGCTCTTCCAAGAACATCGAAAGTCTTTCAACATTTATTTCAAGTTGCTGCTGCAGGTTCTCAAAAAGGTTCTTTTTTATTTCCCTTTCTTTTGGCGTCATTTCGGTCTCAAACAGCAGCTTTCCAAAGACGTAAAATGAAACTGGATAGGAACAGAAGAGAATCCGTCTTGATTGAAGGAGTCTATTAAAACCATTTTCTGCCCAGCTGAAGTCCTTTGATTGTGATTCCCCTGCTTCAAGTTTCACCACTTTTACATGTAGCTTTTGCTTCATATTTGCTTCAACCTTCAATGAATCACGATGAGCCATATAGCGCTCGTAATAGTGAGTATAGCGCAAGAGATCATTTCTGACAGTCGTAGACTTTTTGTCTTCACCTTCTTTGTAACTGCCACAAGTGTGACCTTGAATGCTAGACCATGTATGTTGTAAACCAGTAGCTCCTCCACACAACCAACTACAAAGTATAAAGTAAATTTTGCATATATATAACAAGGATAAGCAATGGAGAAAGAAAGAGTACTGGTATAATTTAAAGTACTGGTATAATTTGGCTTGGCCAACATTCTTTCAGCAAATTAACTACTATAAGCGAATAAAAATGTTGGAGAAAGGCGAAATTACTAGGCCAAATTTTGAGCTTGTAGGTTTTTCTTCTTCTACTCACTTGACTGGTCATCTTAGTTGTGAACACTTGTAATCCACTTATGATTTAGGATTTTAAGTTTTATAACCTTGAAAAAAAATGCTCTATTTCTCTCTCTTCCCGTTCTCCAAAATTGAACTCTTCCTCTTCCTCTTCCTTTTTCCGCTTAAATATAGCTACAACTATTGCTTCTTCTCTTTGTCGTTCTGTATCTTGGTCAAGTTCTCTTTCTTGGGATCTGGACAGATTTTCCCTCTCTTATCTGTTCATCAACTCTCTTGTATCTTGGTCAAGCAATATTTCCCTCTCCTCTCTCTCTCTCTCTCTCTCTCTCTTTCTTGGTTACAGTTTCTTGCTTTAAAAGTCATCAATTCCTACTCCTTCGAAGTCCCTGTTTGCATCAGATTCACTTCATGCATCATTAGACTAAGAACTGCAATATGGATTACTGAAATATCTACTAAATGGAATTTCTCCCAAAATTGGACCACAATAAGATGCCAGTATAAAACTTAAGACATAGACAGTTAGCCAGGAATATAAGCAGATGAGAACAACAAAGCAGACTACACACCCCCACCCCCCCCCCCCCCCCCCCCCCCCCACCCCAAAAAAAAAAAAAAAAGACTCCCGGGAGACCAAAGAAAGAAAAGGAACAGAATAAACAGTTAAAAGACTTTAACAGATGAATATATCAAAATGAAAATGGTTAAGAAAAGAAACATGTAAAACAGTAAATTGGAAGAACATAAGACTGCAAACATGGATAAAGTCTTACCAAAATGGCTGTCCACATCTACATCTTACGAGGTTACATCCCCCATTCTTCTCCACTGGATTATGGCATTTTGGGCAATGTTTGACATTTTCACTCATCCACATTACCGTCTTCCAATCGTCCTGGCACTTCCTCATCCAAAGTTTCCACATCAGACATGAACAAGGCGAGTGCGCTTCTGATAAACAATTAAAACAGAACTGTACACCACATGCACATTCAACCTCACAGTATTCATCATCATCCTCAATACGAATTGCATTTCCACAATGAGGAACACTGGGGCACCATTTAACCCTCTTGTTATCATCAATATATGACTCTAACAGAAAACGATCAAATTTCTCTGCCAAAGTATGATCTTTTGCAGTGACGAGATCCCTAATCTTTCCTTCATCACATATCGCGTTGCACTTTTGGGCCATGCATGTTATTCGTTTACTCTTACCCTCATTTATCTTTACAATGAAATGACTTGTCCAACCTACACAAAACAATTATAGTCAACTTTTAGCCTACACCATTGTTTGTTCGAGTGACAAGAAAAGTGCAAGCACCAATGAATGCAATAAGTGTGAATCTAGCTCTTTAACATTCCGAGATGTGCTAGTATAATGATTAAATGGGGACAAGAGATAAAAGAAAGGGCTTTTTCCATTTCTGGCCCGTCGGCCAAAATTAATTACGGGCGCTAGCCAAAATATACATACCTATACACTGATTACGTATATTGTGTGTATATTATATGTATATTTATACTTTAATATACAAAACATATACATTTACCGGCTATTATGTTTTAGAGCGGTCCAAAAATGTAATTATTATCCCTAAAAGAAACACAAGTACTCGTACAGAGATCGAGGCTCAGGGAAGGGATCGGAGATGCTCACAATCATTGCAAAACCTATGGTTGCAGTCCATTACAGTAGACTTCTCAGCAGGGACATCTTCGAAGCAAATTTCACATGTTATTTCAGTTGTTGACGGAGTGGAAGTATGTTCATCTTTTCCTTCCAGTGTCACACCCGCTTCAGCATATAACTTTTCTCTCCCTCTCTCAAAAAGAACCGCAAAGACCTTGTCGACATCCCATCGATAATGAATAAGCAAGCTTCGTGCATGATGCTCCTTCAGAGATAGCAAGTCCATCACTCTTTGCAAGTCTTCTTTCTGCAAGTTTAATACTAAGCTTCACATGTCCATAATAAATACATTTATCCATAGTGCAAAGTCAAAATGTTGTGAAAGTTCTTCACCTGTGCAGCTAAAAGGGACTCTTTCCTGATGACCTGAAAAAAACCAAAAGCACACATAAAGAATTCAAGAAATTCATAAGAAAACAGCAGACAGCTTCAGATTCAGGGTGTTTTGTTTCATATATTTTCCTTGACCTGTTCGGACATGATTTTACTTCCAGCAGTTTTCAAAAAATATTTTCAAAACATTGTTTGGTTATAAATTGATAAGATTTTTTGCTAGTTTTCGAAGATGAGTTTTTCAAGTGAAAAGTTTTTCCCAATCACAAAACTTGAACTTTTTTTCAAGTGAAATGCATGTCCAAACACAACTTCAACTTCAAAAACTCTCTTCTTTTCCTTCAAATTTCAATCAAATCTATGTCCAAACGCCTACTAATTATATATCATGTGCCCCATATATTTCACTCGCACATAGTAGTCACTAGTCACTGCTTCAAAGCTATGTTACTCGGACTCTTCAAAAATATCGACAGGTGCGTGTCGGATCCTCCAAAAGTAGTGTATTTTTGGAGGATCCGACACGGGTGCGGCTGCATTTTTGGAGAGTCCGCGCAACTTAGCTTCAAAGAACTTCTGAAAATAAAAAAAATGCTTGCATATTACAGAAAATTAAAAAGCTAGGCTGCTGGCAAGAAGCTAATCTCATTATTTACAGAATTTCCAACATAATATCATAGAATTTAGGATCATTAATGCTCTTTTCTTGTTAAAGAAAATACCACTCAGTATCTTTTTCTCATCTTTAATCACTGGAAATGCATAAGAACTATTACCGATTTTTCATTTGATCCTTTCAAAACACAGACACACGAAGCTGCAAGTTTTGCTGAGGGTGTCGAGGTTTTACATTTATGTATACAAAAAATAATTTTCCACCTACATACACAATGTAATTCTCTATACACTCAATATAATTTTTTGATATAAGAACAAATGAACAATGCCATTGGCAAATGTATACATACAAATGATCATCGGTCCTGAAAACATATGACTACTATACAAATGTACATAAATGACCCACAATGCATGCCTATGAAGGCTCTACAATGACTGGAACTGTAAAATTGTCAAATTGTCGACCTAGTACTAGACTTGACCCGGCTCCAGATAGAAGTGGAGCTTACCACACAACACACCCATAAGTAGGACTCTACTAGACACGGCTTAACAAACCCTTCACTTTATGTGACTACGCCACTGCCTCTCTTACAGTAAAACCAACCACCATTTCAAGCAGAGCATATGCGTGTGTGTGTAAAATGAGGATTTCTGGTTACAACCAAAACAAGAATAAAAAAGAAAAACCAAACAATATGATTCACAATATACAAGAAAATGAGAAGGAAATAAAACACAGTAACATAGTGACCTAATCAAGACTCAAGAAGGACAATCATTTGCCTTCTTTCAAAAACAAGAAAATGATACTAGTACTTTTGCATGACAATAGTGAATTTAGAAGGGTTCTAACTTCTAAGAGATATTAAAAATTTAAACTTTAAGGGTTTTTTTCTCTTGAAATTCTACAAGAATCCATTTAATTATTGAATTTGAATGAACCCATAGTACTATCATGTCTTGAACTCTTGGTAAAACCTAATCAAGACTCAAGATGGACAATCATTTGGCACCCCCTTCTTTAAAAAACAAGAAAATGATACTACTTTTGCATGAAAATGGAGAATTTAGAAGGGTTCTAGGAGATATTAAAAATTTAAACTTGGAGGGGTTCTTTTTCTTGAAATTCAACAACAACCCATCCTTAATTTTATTGAGTTTACAACTTTAAAAAAAAAAGAAAAAAAGAAAAAAAGAAAAAAAAAGCATACTCTTTACTATCATGGTACCTTGCATGAAGGACCCTTTTCACAAATTCCATTACTCTCTACTTCAAGAAATTCACCATCATCATAATCAACATCATCATCATCAAAATAATACTCATTATTATTGTAATCTTGATTGTTCCATTCATCATCATCACTGCTCACATAGATTATATCTTCCATTTGAGAGTTTTAATTTTATTTATTTTTTCACATAAAAGTAAAACCCCAAAGAGAAATGGAAAATAAAAGTAATATTTTTTTTTAAAGTTTTGGTGATCCCTATGTTTGTTGATTTTCTTGTTTACTTAGTGAGGAAGGAAGATTCTTGGAGTTGTATTTTATCGCCGTGAAATTCTTGCCTTGCCTAATATAGTGTTGTACAGACTGATGAAAACTCTTATGCAACTATGGTAAAAAAATAGTCACGCCCTTAATTTGGAGACCATTTCACTTAATATAGAGTGACACTATAGTACTCCTCGTCAAACTATATAAATTTTGACAAACATTTTAAAATGTATTTTTTCATCATATTAATATAAGAAGAATTACAATTTATAGTAAAACGTTTTCGAACATCTAAATCTTGATTTTTAAAATTATTGAATTAAAATGTTATTTGACACTTTTTATAAGTTACTCCTACTTCAAAAATTAGTCAAACTGACTCTCGGAAAAGAAAAACGTGATGAGTAAAAAAAACTTATCAAATTTGATCTTCGGAGGGAGTACAAACTCATGATTTTTTACAGACCGTTATTTTAAAATGACACCATCGGTAATTTTTTTTTAAAAAGCCGATTATTTGACACTTTTTATTTTAAGTTACTCCCTTCTGGTTCAAAGATCTTGAGGAAAAAAGTTGAGGTGTAACGAACTTGAGGAAAAGAAAGCGAGGGAGAGAGAAATGCACACTGGTTTAAGAAAATCTCAATGATTTATGAGTTTGTACAATAAAAAAAATAGAAGATAATTTGATTAAACTATCCTTAATTAAATAGATATTGGGTGGTCACTAGACACTTAATAAGGATAAATCTGAAAAATAAGGTTAATTCTTTCTTGATTTGATAAGTGGACATTTTTTTTAACTAAAAACTAAAGACTAAGTAGACACTCTTTTTGAACCGGGGAAGTATCAACTAATATTAGTATTAGTATTAATAATGGGCAAGTTACATATTAAGTGTAAGTTATCGATTAATAGTAGTACTAGTATTGATAATGGGCAAGTTACATATTTGGTCAGTGGATAAAAAAAATGTAATTATTTTTCCTAGACCAATATACAATACATATATATATATATATATATATATATATATATATATATATATATATATATATATATATATATATATATATATATATTGTATTATATATCAAAAATGCATTTATATATATAAATATATATATATGTCAAACCTCTTAGAACAACATCGTTGGGTTCGAATTTTTTTTGTTTTTATAGAGAATTGATAACAGCATTTGACATTTAAATAATAGTTGACTGTTATATGCAAAAAAAAAAAAAAATACATAAAAATCAATTTTTTTACTTAAAAATAACAAAATTATTTAAATTTTAAAATTCAAAGATATGCATATTTCACTAATTTTACATTAAAGAAAGTTAATACAATTTCAATAAATTCATAACTGAATGTATAAAGTTTTAAGCTCTAAGACACGCATTTTACATTTACTTGAAAATTAAATTCTTTCAAGATTGATGGAACAAATTTATAATTGTAGCTTGTTTCGTTGATTCTAATCTCTTAATGGTGATATAATGCTTATTTTCCATTTTGAAAGTTATTTATAAATAAAAATAGAAGACATGCAATGACATTTTTATATTACAAATATGTATTCATATGTAATATTTTGTCATAAACATAACTTTTTTCCACGCGAATTGCCCTTCATTTGGGGTGGTCTTTAATTTTCCCCCTTCAAATTGATGGTCTTTAAGTTTTGCCCTTTGTCTAATACCCCGAGGTTATGGATTCAAACCCCAGCTCGGTAAAAAATAAAATCACAAGGCAGAATTTTGCAAATCTATCCATGCAAGGCAAAAATTTGCAAATTCTGTCCATGTAAGGCAGAAATTTGCAAATTCTTTCCATGCGTAAATTCTGCCTTGGCTGAAATTCTGCCTGAAGGGCAAAAAGTTAAAGACCACCAGTTTGAGGGACAAAAATTAAAGACCACCCCCAGCGAAGGGCAATCCTGCAAATTTCCCAAAATATAATACTCATATTAAAATATCAAATTAAATATTTGATCAAAATCTATACACTTATTATTGGTATTCATATATATTCTATTTTATAAAGATGGTTATTATTATATTACTAAAAAAAAAAAACTGTTATATGAGGGGTAATTTTACAAAGAGCGTACTGTTATAAAGTTGGTTGTTGCTGTTATATGTAAAATGCTATAATAGAGAAGTTTTGTATTATAACATAAAATATCGATTCCGAAATAATTTAACTGTTATAGCGAGATGCTGTTATATGCGAATGTTGTTATAGATAGGTCAGACTGTACATTTATTGACTATTATTATTATTTTGATGTTCTTTCTGTCAATTTCTCTTTAATGTAATTAAGTAGCTACATTTACCTTTTAAGTAATTTGAAAGTTGATTGCTTGGTGGTGGATTATTCAACTCGGGCAATCGGTCATTAAGTCATCTATTTTTCTTTTTGTCTTCTAAAAATTACTTTATTTTATCTACTTAACTTCAATTGCCATCTTCACTGGATTTTGTATTTTTCTGGGTGAGATTTAATGATGTAATAAGTTTAGTTTTTAAAATATAGTTAAAACACATTAAGAATTTGGACCAATTTAGAATCCAACCCCTTCCAAATTAAACTGACCTAATACTTAACCTAGACCCATCCCTTTTTGTTCTAAAAGAATGCCCAAGAGCTCATAATTTCGTTTATTATCGTCTACAGATTTCATTAACTGTTTTTTTATAATTGAAATTGTGTTTGAACGTGCATTTTCACTTGACAAAGACATAAAAGTTTTTCCTCAGAAGTTGTTTATACATGGATGCCAACATACTGTTTTTTGGAATTCAACAAAGTAATATTCTTCACCCTAGAAAATAGCCAGCAATACCTTTATTTTTACTAGTACAACACATATTCTTACCAGAAACAATAAATTCTATTCATTTAACTGCAAACCCTATATACACATGAACTAAAGAAACTAACAAATATCAATTCTCAACAATTCAGATTTCTTACTACAACTATGAATTAATCTTCCTACCGTCAGTTATTGATCCACCTTGTGGTAGGGGTAGGGTTGTACAAACTAAACCGATAAATCGCACCAAATCGAACCAAATTGGAAATAAAATCCGACTAGTGGTTTGGTTTGATTTGTTTTGGTGTTGGAAAAAAAAAACTGATCATTATAGGGTTGGTTTGGTTTTAAAAAAAAAAAAAAAAGAGTCAAGCCAACTCAAACCTACCCAATTATATGTATAATACTTTTAACTATTTTATACATAAAAAAATTTAATAGAATGTAATTTATTGATATTTTCTTAAATTTTTTCATAATTTTTGTATTTTTACATTCAAATTTGGACTTAATTTTGTGAAATGGTATATATTTGAAGCCCATATAAAGAATACACAGAAAACCCAATAAGAAACTAAATGAAAAGGAAATGAAAACATATGTAATGTAACAAAAGAAACCCTATGGCTACAATACATTATCTCCTAAAATTAGAAACCCTCTTCCCTTGCTCATTTTACATTTTTTCCCCTCTTCTCTTTCCTCTCAAATCAGCAACCATGCAAGGCTCCAGTTATTATTGTTCCTCTTGATGTTTTAAAATCGAATCAGGTCAAGTTTAAACTCAGATTAACTGAATGGAAGGAGGTTGCTATCAATGTATTAGGTGTAGAGATTAAGAACAAGATTATTCTGCACTTTGAGAAGGTGTTTTGGCCAAATGTTGGGTTCTTGGGGATAGTTGCAGAGAGCTCATATGAATGTAGTTTTTTTTTTTTTTTAATCTTCACAAGGCCACTGGCCAAGTTTTTTGCTTCAAGTTTATTATATAGCATGATATTATATTAATCTAAATGACCTGAATTATTTAAAAAATGTTTTGATATGAATATTATGTATTTAAAAAAGTAGTTTTGAGGGGAAAGTTTGCAAATTATCAAGCATATGTGGTTGTACCGTGCTTTTCATTAAACATAATGAAAATCCGAAAAAAATCGATATTGAAAAACCCGACTTTTATTGATTGATTTGGTTTATAGATTTAAAAATCCGACACAAATGATTTGGTTGGTATTTGAAAAATCCGAGCCAACCCGGTCATGTACACCCCTATGTAGGGATGCAATTAACATTATCTTCAACTTGAACTATATATAGTTGAAAAAAATTATATACTTAAGACTATACTCACCCAAATGTCACGAATGCATGCAGTAGTAATTCGAACCCTCTAGCATAAATTTATAGCACAAAAAAAATAAGCTGAGACAACTGACAACCTGCATATATATTTTCATGCCTCTAAATGAGAGTGCTCACTGTAAGATAATTTAAGTGTTTATTTAGAGGCCGATCCAGAAAGTAATATGCCGGTTCACAAGAACCCAATAATTTTTGTGCATATTACTACTTATAATAAGGGGGAATCTAAAGATTTTGTAGTCACTTCGTTAGATTCTAACTAATGGTTACTAATCCAAAGGCTTCTCTTCCAAATTTAACCTTTTTATTTGTCCTTTATTGCTTATCTACTTGAGAGGGTGACGTGAAATGTACTATAGCTGCTTTTATATGCCTCATTTCTCTCCTACTATATATTGCTTTACTGACTTAATATGTTATTTAAATTTGTCAGTAAATTTTAAATGAACACATAAATTACGATTTATTTAAATTGAGCACTTGAACACATAATAATATATTTCTATTAGACATTTTCTATTTAAATATTAAAAATACTTTTGCGTGTATTCTCAAATGTCTATGACATAGATAAGTTAACTACTTAAAATGTGTCACCTCCTTTAATATACGCTTTAGCCTCAATAACCTGTAAATCCTTGGAATCTTTCCAACTATAACTGATGTGTATAATTGAAGAAAATGACATATTTTATGCTTGTGTACCTAAATATTACATAATTTTTAGTTTTCCAAGCAATAGTAATACTCCCTCCTCCCAATTTAAGTCTCTTGGTTTGACCGGGCACGAAGTTTATGAAATAAAGAGAGACTTTTGAATATTGTGGTCTTAAATTAAAAATGTGTGTAGTCTTTTAAATCTTGTGGATTAAAACTTTCCAAAACTTACTAAAGATAGAAAGTCTAGCTTTTTTTAGATAAATAAAAAAGGAAAATAAGACACTTAAATTGGGGTGGAGGGAGTGTCAAACAATTGTAACAAAAGGGAGCAATCATATTTAAGGTTTTTGAGTATCTTTTTTTTTTTTTTTTTTGGGGGGGGGGGGTGGGGGTGGTGTGGGGTGGTGGGGGGTGAGGGTGGGGTGTTAAAAAAGCATAGGGACACATGATTAAATTAAGCATGAAGCGTTGAAGCTTTATTTTTCTTTTATAATTGATTAGAATGTACATTGTATAAAATAATGTGCCATTTACAACTAAGAAAAGGAAGAAATGTCATATCCTCATCACATAAGTTTTTGGAAAGCAAAAGGATTTAATTATATTAAGAAAAGTCATTAATTCTCTTCATATTTTCATTGTAGTTTGTGCATCTTAAATGAAAATAACATCTACTAACATCTCATTGGAAGAATAAATGTAGCATATATAATTGATGTCTCTTGAACCAAATTATTTTTCTTCTTTTTGAAAGAAAGTGTTATAGTTCATAATCAATGTTTTTAATCACACAGATGTTACAACTAAGTTGGATCTGAAGAAATTTTCAAAGTCTAAATCTAAATAAAATTCAATAAATAAATAATGCCAAAAAGAAGTCTAAAATAAGGACAAAAAAGTCTTTATTTAATTTTTAAATACTTTGGGTGCAATTTTAATTTTTGGAGAGCCTTTAGTTTTTAGAAATTTGAGAAAAGGTCGAACTAAACTTCAATAACTTAATATTACAAAGAGTGACAAAAAGTAATTGCAAATTTAATTTTATATTAGTTTTGGGCGGTTCGTATATATATTTATAAATATTTGATTATAAACGCCAAACAAAACTATATGAAACTATGAACTTGAAACTCTAAATCTGCCTATATATATTTATAAATGTTTGATTGCCTCTTGTAGAGGAACTAGCAAATCACTGTCAATGCACTATTCTGCAAAAAAAATATAACAAAAATCAAATCTTATGATGGATATTCATTTGGTATAGTTGAAAACAATCATGAACTTGAAACTCTAAATCTTTGCTTACTGCCTCTACGTAATTTCGTATCTGCACCTTAAAAAAAACTAAAGCTAGCTTTCTCAAGACATTATGTCGTATGGGGGCAAATTTTTCAACATAGTTTAGTTATGCCTTATGGAGCAAAACTTTTCCTTAAGTTGGTAGAATGTCACCTAGGAAGTTCTGATGCTTTATCCAATCCCTCGGATCGATAGCGAGATATGGTATGAGTTGCCTCTTGTAGAGGAACTAGCAAATCACTGTCAATGCACTCATACCTGCAAAAAAAATATAACAAAAATCAAATCTTATGATGGATATTCATTTGGTACATACTGTTGGGCTAAAACAATCAACATGTACTCTTAACATAGTGTGAGTTTGTCCGCTTTGATCCCTATACTCCTCTCGCCGTTTTCCTAGAACCAAAAAAACTTAAAGAACACAAATGAGGGGAAAATTTAAAGACCACCCCCCGAAAAGAAGGGCAATCCGTGCAAAAAATTGAACATAGTGTGAGTTTGTCCGCTTTGGGCTATACTCGCGCCGTTTTCCCCAAAAACTTCACACCATTAAGAGTACCGAACACCTTATAAGTGATTTCCTTTTCTTTTCGGCCACCAATATAGGATTTTGTTCAGACAAACCTAACATTCTCCTCCGTCAACTAAGTTTCACATAACCCATCACCATTCACGGGCTAATTTGGACATTAACTGTGTATCATCCACATCAACGGAGTTATAGACACCAAAGTCCATTGACTTCATTTTGTGTATGCGTCTTTGAAGCTACAAGTAAAGGTAGCAAACGGGTGCGTAGACGGGCAAAAACACTAAGCCGGTCCCTACATCATCTCCATACTCATCTTCCGAACTATTTATTCTAATACCAGTTGTTTGGCTAAAATAACCCAAAGATACTCTAACATGGTGTGATATGTCCGCTTTTGGCCAAACTCATACAGTTCTTCCCGACAGAACTAACACTATTAAGAGTATCCAACCCCTTATAAGTAGATTTTGTTTCTTTTCAACTAAACTTGGGACTTTATGCGCACACCCCTAACACATACTACATACATTACTGGCATTTATCAAAGAATAAACGTGCTTCCTTAACAAGATTGAGTTTCAACAAATAAGTAAACAACTTCTGTAGCATAAGATTATCATATCTAAACTGCATATCTAATTATATATCAGATGTAATGCAAAGCATACTTAAAACTTTATGCAGAGGTTGCTAATTACTGTAGAGAGAGTGATGATCTTCATTCTTGTCTCTAAAAGCTTATCTTCAGGATAGTTAACAAATGGCTCTTCCAACAACAATGAAAGCCTTTTAACATTTTCTTCAAGTTGCTGCTGCAGGTTCTCAAAAATGTTCTGCTTTATTTCCCTCTGCTTTGGTTTCATTTCGTTCGCGAACAGCGCCTTACCAAAAACGTAGAATGCAACTGGATAGGAACACGTGAGAATCCGTCTCGATTGAAGGAGTCTATTAAGTCCATTTTCTGCCCAGCTGAAGTCCTTTGATTGCAATTCCCGTGCTTCAAGTTTCAACAATTTTACTTGTAACTTTCACTTCATATGATTTGCTGCAGCCTTCAATGAATCAAAATCACGAGCTTTATAGTGCTCATAATACTGCGTATAGCACAAGAGATCCTTTTTATCATCGATTGTTTTCTTTAGCCCTTGTACGTAGCTGCCACAAGTGTCAAATTGTGCATAAATATCACAACGACAAGCAACAGAGAGAGAGAGAGAGAGAGAGAGTAATTGGAAGTACATATATAAGACAATACTGTTAAAACATAGATAAAGTCTCACCAAAAATGCTGCCCACATCTACATCTTACAAGTTTGCAGCCCCCATTCTTCCGCACAGGTGTATGACATTTTGGGCAATTGTTGACATTTTCACTCATCCAAATTACCGTCTTCGAATTGTCCTTGCACTTGCTCATCCAAAGCTCCCACATCAGACAAGAACAAAGTGAGTGCACTTCAGATAAACAGTTAAAGCAGAATTGTACGCCACATGCACATTCAACCTCACAGTAGTCGTCGTCACCCTCAATACGAATTGCATTTCCACAATGAGGAACACCAGGGCACCATTTAACCCTCTTGTTGTCCTCAATATATGACTCTAGCAGAAAACGATCAAATTTCTCTCCCAAAATAGGATCCTTTGCAGCAACGAGATCCCTTATCTTCCCTTCATCACATATTGAGTTGCCCTTGTAGGCCATGCATGTTATTCGTTTACTCTGACCCTCATTTATCTTTATAACAAAATATGTCATCCAACCTACATAATACAAGCACTATTATTAAGCAACTTGTAGCCTACACTATCATTTGTTCGATCTAGCTAGTGACAAGACCATGAAGTTTAAAGCACCAATCTAGCTCTTTAATTAACTTTTCACGAGGTGCTAGTTACAGAAACAAATTCAAAATGTTATTGACGCCGGCCATTACAATTGCATTGAGATCATAAGTTATTTCTTAGTTAAGTAGTCGAAACGACAATGGGCTTTCCATACTTATGTACAAACAGAAAAAGTCAACTGTTTGGACAATAAACTACAACCCTTAATCGCCCTACAGCTAGAAGTGGTTGGCCTCCTAAATCGCGGATATCTAGCCCATCTCCTCTTGGACAATGGGAAGCAGATTTACGCGAAAGCCAAACACAAACTGTCCGACCCCCTTCAACATATCGTACCATTAAATGTATCACTGGGGGATCCGGAATAAGAGGAGTACATGTATATTGATTTAATGGGGACAAGACTAAAAGAGATGCTCACAGTCATTGCAAAACCTATGGTCGCAGTCCATTACAGTCGTCTTCTCAGCAGGCAAGAGCATCTTCGAAGCAAATTCGACATGTTATTTCAGCTTCATGAGTGGGCAGATAGGAAGAAGAATGTTCGTCTTTTCTTATTTCCAGTATCACACCAGCTTCTCAACAAGCACCGCGAGGATATTGTCAACATCCCATCGATAATGAATAAGCAAAGTCCGTGCACTATGTTCCTTCAGAGATAGCAAGTCCATCACTCTCTGCACCTCTTCTTTCTGCAAGGTTAATTAAAACTATTGCTTTGAATAGGGAGTAATTAAAATTATATTATCCCTATTTGGAAAAAAGCTAAGTTGCTCACTTCTGCAGGTAAAAGGGACTCCTTCCTGATTACCTGCAAATAGAAAAAATTAAGCATGCTTAAAGAATATAAGAAAATCAAAAGTACATAACAAAATAACAGACTACTTTCTTTACATAAAAAACTAGCTAGATTAACACACACAATTCAATAGTGAACTAGCTGACTTCTTATATATATATTTTCCCTGATAAGTAGTTGTATCCTAGGCCTCATACAGTCACTTCGCTAGCAGTATTCAGTACTTCAAAGAACTCATCTTTTAATTTCTTAGAGTAGAAAATTAATGCTCACATTTGGGGTCAGCTATATGTATTCTCATATCAGTCCAATAATATTATTAACAAAAATAGTTTAATTTCTCTAGCACTAGAAGTTCTCTACACTATCTACTAGCATATAAGTCTCTGGCAAGACCAAAGACTCTGATCGAAAATTGGACTTGAAGCAAACACAATGTGCAGTCCCAACTAATCGTGTTCGCCTATATAGATTCTGTTTCGTCCATTTCGCCATATTTTCCCCTAGGTCTACAAAAACTCAAAGAGATGACTTCTATACATATGATTTTAGGTCTACCTCATTAAGCTTCAAACTCTTTCAATTAGAACTAAAACATGATATAGCTATAACTACCACCCAATGGTGTGGCCTAATGATCAATAAAGTGGGAGGAGAACCACAAGGTCTCAAGATTAGCTTCCCGCAAAAGAGTTTTTTTCCATCTGCTCAACCCTTGGTGGACAGAGCCCAGAGGAACTTGCTACTTGTGCTGTTCGGAGGCAGGACCGGAGCCAGAGACAAGGCTTAATAATCCAGCTAATATGTACAAATTATAAATTTAGAATCTAATAGCTTAAAGGGCTAGAATCATGAACCCATAAACTTCAAATCTTGCCTCCGCTTCTAGTACAAAGTAGGTGGTGAATTAGTCGAAACATGTGCGTGCAAGCTGGCTTGGCCACCATCGTCATAAAAATAAAACATGATAATTGATATAGTAACCCTGTTCTTTTTTAAAACTAGAAAACAATACTTAATGTTTATCATACCTTGCATGAAGGAGCTTTTCCACAGACTGCATTAGTACTCTCTGCTTCAACTTCTGGATACCCATCAAGCGATTCAACATCATAATCATAATCGTCGTCATTGTATACTTGATTATAGCATTCATCATCACTGCTCTCATACGGACAGTCCTCCATATTGAGTGTTACAACTTTATTTTCAAGAAAGTAAAAAAGTTCATAGAAGACAAATAAAAAGTAATACTCCCACCGTCCCCTAATAAGTGTCACCTTAGCCAAAAACACGCATATTAAGAAATTAATAATGTATTGTGAAGTTTACCAAATTATCTCTATATAATAAAACTAAACAACTTTTACCTTTTGATTAGAGTATGCACAAGAAGTAAACCTTTTAAAATTGAGAATTCAACAATACCAAATTACTATATGACTTTTCTAATCACTTTTTAGATGTTATTTTATTATCTAAGGTTAGAATTGAAAAAATTAATTAATTTATGTCTTAGTTTCTTAAGGTGACACTTATTATGGGGTAAAAAAATTTAATTGAGGTGATACTTATTATGGGACGGAGGGAGTAAGTCAGACGTAAAACTACTACTACTACTAATATTAAATGTTTTTGCTTAAAAACAAAAGAGAATTTGGTGGTCCACAAACCTGGAGACTCAATTTTGCAGCAGTTGCAAATTTAGCTCTTCGAAACAAAAGCTACGTTTATGATGAAGACCCTGGAAGGGTAGCTTGTGTTTGCCTATATAATTAAAATTAAACAAAATAAATAAATTATATAAGGTAAAATTATGTATATAGAAAAGAAAAATAAATAAAAAAATAAAAAACTCTATAAACCTAAAAAAAGGACTCCTAAAATTGGAAGGAGTAGAAAGTGGTTGAATTGGCCACAAAAATTATTTACTTTTTTTAAAATAATTTTTCACGTTATTTGAAAATTAATGTTTGGCTATGAAGTTTCCGATCATACTTCAAATTTGGAAAACATCTTATAATATATACTTACTTTTCACTTTTGAAGTTGTATTTCAAGTAAATTCGAGCATGAATATTATTATAAGGCCCCGTTTGTCCATAGATACAAAAAAAAAAAATCACTTTTTTTGGAATTTTGGAGTTGGAGTTGTGTTTGGCCATAGTTTTTTAAATTATAGTTTTTGGTGAAATGTAGTCGTAAAAAAATAAAAAAGTGAAATTTTTTTAAAAACAAGTTTTTTGAGTTTTTGGTATTCTAATACAACTTGAAGTTGTATTCTAATTCCATGTTAAATGCTGATTCTGGAAAAAAGTGAAAAAAATTTCCGAAATAAAGTGAATAATTCTTATGGCCAAACCGGGGCTAAATATTCATTGCATGAAGTATTACTAAACACAATTATAATTATTTTCAATTCCAAATAAAGTAAAAAATATTTAAAATATATGGCCAAACGCCTACTTATTAATTACTTGCTCGGCAAAAATGCGAATAATGTGGGGTCATACCATATGGCGCAGACATGTCAAAAATATTTGCTGATGAAGCGGACAAATTTGATCCTTGCTGACCAAGGATTAAAATTTGTTTTTATTTTGCAAAACTTGGAGACCACGTATAATTTAAGGATTGTATTCAATTAAAAACACACTAAAGTAGTGAGAAACATTATTGAGACGACAGAATTATCCAAACCTGGAAGGATTTGAAGTATTTGAAAATGAATACTCCCTAAATATACATGCAGATGATAGGTGAATGATTCCTAGAACTAAAAGGAATTGAAAGTTGTCCAATTAACCAACACCAATATATATATACGCACACAATTCTTTTTCCAATAAGAACCCAAAATCTGAATTCTTTCCCCTCCTCCTTCTTCATCCCAAGAAGACCTGCTGGTTTACAGAGGCGAATTCAAGATTTGAAGTTTATGAATTTTTATCCCAAGTTGATATTTTAATAATAACTGAGTTCACAATCAAGCGTGTCCACCTGATTTATAGAAGCGGATCAAGAATTTGAAGTTTATAGATTTCTACGGTGAACTCAAGTTAATATTTTAATAATATCACAATCAGGATCCTCCGGGTTTACAGAAGTGGATTCAGGATTTGAAGTTTGTAGATTTCTACAGTGAATTCAAGTTAATAACTGAGTTCATATTCAAATTAGACCTACTGTGGTTTAACAGGTTAAGAGTTGCTATCCTCAAAGAGGAACATATTACATGTATGGAGAGGGATAGAAAGAGAAGCAGCAGGGAAGAACATTCATGTGATGGAAGAATAATAAAAAGAAGTGGACATGAAAGTTCTACAAGGACACCAAGAACATCTCATGGTTTTCACTCCAATACTAGTAGTAGTAGTAGACATAATTATCAGCCTTCTCTATGGGATACTATGGCTCCTTCTCCAACTCCAATTAGGCCATCATCTGTAAGATCTTCAACTTCTAGATATCCTGCAAATCACAATAATTTTAGTACAAAAAATACTATGTATGATGATGGAGAACATAACACAAATTGTTTCTCTGAAATAGGTAGTACATTGCCTAATGAGGATAAGAAAAAGGTAAGTAGGGAAAAATATTGGGAGGATCATCAGCTTTTGAGATCCGGAGTTGTTAGAGGTACTGAGATGCAAATGGAGTTTAATGATGAGGAGGAACGGAAAGTTATTCTTCGTGTTCATGATGCAAAGCCTCCCTTTTTGGATGGGAGAATTATTTTCACTGAGAAAGTTGAGGCACCGATTATGCCAATGAAGGATCCTACGTCGGATATGGCGATAATTTCACGTAAAGGTTCAGCTCTTGTTAGGGAAATACACGAAAAACAAAAGATGCATAAGTCTCGTCAAAGGTTTTGGGAGCTAGCTGGATCGAAACTCGGAGATATCCTTGGTGTAGAGAAGAAGGATGATGCGGATAATGCTGTAGTGGGTGAGGATGGTGAGGTTGATTTTAAGGGAGAAGCCAGATTTTCTCAGCACTTAAGCGATTTTACAAAATCGAAAACACTTTCACAGCAAAGGCAATATCTGCCTATCTTCGCTGTGCGAGATGAGTTATTGCAGGTGGTTCGTGAAAATCAGGTGGTGGTAATTATTGGAGAAACCGGTTCTGGAAAGACAACACAGCTAACACAGTACCTGCATGAAGACGGCTATACAGTTAATAATGGGATCATAGGTTGCACCCAACTGAGGCGTGTGGCAGCAATGAGTGTTGCCAAAAGAGTCAGTGAGGAAATGGAAACTGAGATTGGTGATAAAGTTGGATATGCTATTCGTTTCGAAGATGCTACTGGGCCAAGTACTGTAATCAAGTACATGACTGATGGTGTGCTTTTAAGGGAAACGCTTAAAGATCCCGATCTTGAAAAGTATCGTATAATTGTAATGGATGAAGCTCACGAGAGATCACTTAACACCGATGTCCTTTTTGGCATTCTCAAGAAAGTTGTGGCTAGGCGGCGTGATTTTAAGCTTATTGTCACTTCTGCCACTCTCAATGCCGAGAAATTCTCTAACTTCTTTGGGGGTGTACCAATTTTTCACATACCTGGAAGACCCTTTCCAGTTCAAATATCTTATAGTAAAACCCCATGTGAGGACTATGTCGAAGCTGCAGTTAAGCAAGCCATGACCATCCATATTACTGGTGCACCAGGAGATATACTCATATTCTTGACTGGTCAGGATGAGATTGAAGCAACCTGTTATGCACTTTCAGAGCGCATGGAACAACTTACCTCATCAATAAAGCAACCAGTGCCCAAGCTATTAATTCTTCCTATATACTCTCAATTGCCTGCTGATCTGCAAGCAAAAGTTTTCCAGAAAGCTGAATATGGGCCTCGCAAATGCATTGTTGCTACTAATATTGCTGAGACATCCTTGACCATCGATGGAATTTTCCACGTTATTGATACAGGTTATGGTAAAATAAAGGTGTACAATCCACGTACAGGCATGGATGCTTTGCAAGTGTTCCCCATTAGTCGAGCTTCCGCGGACCAACGTGCTGGTCGAGCTGGTAGAACTGGCCCAGGGACTTGTTACCGACTTTATACAGAGAATGCATATGAGAATGAGATGCTACAAAGCCCCGTGCCAGAGATTCAACGGACAAATCTCGCATATGTGGTTTTGCTGCTCAAGTCTCTCAATATTCAGAACTTGTTGGATTTTGATTTTATGGACCCACCTCCTCAGGATAATATCCGTAACTCCATGTATCAGTTGTGGGTGCTGGGTGCACTTAACAATGTTGGGGATTTAACTGACCTTGGCCGGAAAATGGTGGAGTTCCCATTGGACCCTCCCCTAGCCAAACTGCTCTTGATGGGGGAACGACTAAAATGCTTAAATGAGGTTCTGACAATTGTTTCTATGCTGTCAGTGCCTTCGGTTTTCTTTAGACCTAAGGATAGGGAAAAGGAAAGTGATGCTGCTAGGGAAAAGTTTTTTGTCCCAGAATCTGATCACCTTACATTGCTTAATGTTTACCAACAATGGAAAGCTAATGAATACAAGGGGGACTGGTGTAGTGACCACTTTTTACAGGTAAAAGGTCTGTGCAAGGCCAGGGAAATAAGATCCCAATTGTTGGACTTACTCAAGACACTCAAAATTCCGCTCACCTACTGTGGTCCTGATTGGGATGTTGTGCTGAAAGCAATCTGTTCTGCATACTTCCCTAATGCAGCTATGCTGAAGGGGATTGGGGAATACGTTAATTGCAGGAATGGAATGCCTTGTAACCTGCATCCCACAAGTGCTCTCTATGGATCGGGTTACACTCCTGATTACGTGGTTTATCATGAGGTAATCTTGACGACAAAGGAGTACATGCAGTGTGTGACAGCTGTGGAGCCTCAGTGGTTGGCAGAGCTGGGGCCAATGTTTTTCTCCGTGTAAGATTATGATACGTCAATGCTAGAACATAAAAAGAATCCAAAAGAAGAGAAAAAGAAATAATTTTTTTTTGAAAACAATATCTAGGATAAGTTCGTATGTTTAGATTAACTTTTCAGAAAGCTGTTTTGGATAATGTGTTAAATTCTTTAGAAATCTACATGTGATTTGTTGTTGTTCAAGTTATTTTTGATACTTTTTACCATTGAAGAATATTAGAAAAAGATCATTCCATAAATATAACGCTGGATGACATGTTAAGTATTTGTTTGTGCTTTTGTTTAGGTCGACAATGAACTTGTATCGTTTAAGAAAAAGGTACAGACCACATTTAAAGATTATATGTTGGATGTTTGTCGAAAGTGTACAAACAAGCGATTCTTAACCTCTTTCTTGCGTGCTTTTGTTTAGGTCGATGATTAATTTGTAGCTATGAAGAATTTTATGACTATGATTTGAGAGAATATTAGATGAAATTAAGTTGTTGTCTGAGAGTCTGAAAATATAGATTCCTGATTGCATTATATCAATGTTTAGCTCTGTATTATTCACGTATTTAATGTGCTCTTGATACATGTTTGAACAATGCATTGAAAGGGGAGAAGATGTTGGTGTACATTGTACACGTTGAACGACACGATGCTGATAAAGTTGGAGCTTTTGAAGAACATAATCAAGATTGAAGCAGTACATGTTCAATATTGGGTACCACAGGTGGTTGAGGGCTCATTCAACAGTCAATAGAACTTAATATTCAAATGTGTATTCAGATCTAGACGTCTGAATCTTATTAAAGAGGCCTTAGACTAGACTCTAGAACAAATGCAAATGAACAAGGCTGGAATAAGTTAAACCCCTCCTATGTCCATGGTCTCAATTCTTACTGGTTGTTCTGTCTTATGTACATTAACTTGAATCTTCAGTAAACATGATACCATCTCTTCCATGCTTGGACGATTCGATGGTTCTCGAGTCAAGCATCTTAAGCTTAAGCTTGCTACAGGAAATGCTATTTCCAAATCATCATCTTCCCTCATATGTGCTTCAATGAATCCGTCCAGTACAGTTTCAGCATTTTCTCCTTCCATTACTGCAGCTACTGCTACAGAAAGCAGAGTTTCTCCACCTTCCTCTACAATTACAGCATCTTTTCCAGTGACTAATTCCAAAAGTACAACTCCAAAGGCATAAATGTCCATCTTGGAAGTTACTGACCCTGTCTCAAGATACTCGGGCGCCATGTATCCTGTCGTTCCCACAACTTTCCTTGTCGTGCCTGATGTATCCGTTTCTTTAGCAAGACTGAAATTTGCAATCTTTGCTCGGAAGTTGCTGTCTAGGAGAATGTTTCTGCTGTTGATGTTCTTGTGGATGTAGCCTGGGTTGGTAAAGCAGTGAAGATAATGAAGTCCATTAGCTACATCCAATGCAATCTGAATCCTTTTTTTCCAGCTTATGGTATCGCGAGACTTGGTTTTGGTCAGCCATTCTCTGAGAGAGCCATTCTTCATGTATTCAAAGACAAGAAAGAAGCTGCCTTTATGTTCACAATAGCCACAAAGCTTTATTACATTGAAGTGGTTGATCTTATGCAGCATGTTCACTTCCTTAGATATATCCGTGATCGCCTTTTTGACTGCCAAGATTTCCCCTTTTAACACTCCCCGGTATACAGATCCCTTTATCTGGTTCTTGGAGCCAAAGTTTAACGTAGCATGCTTCAATTCTTTGAACTTGAAAACTTTAGGGACATGATCAATGTTCGCGATCTCAACGAGGATGTCTTCACACGGAACTTCGCTTGCCCTCTTCTTAAAGAAAACAAGAAGGATGACCCAGAATACCACAAGTAGCAACAGGAAAAAACCTGTTGCTACTCCACTAACTATGTAAAGATTCCTCTTTGATTTTCCCCTTGAAAAGTTAGCTGCAGGTGGAGGTGAAAAGGACTTAACTGGTTTTGTATAGTTCTCATTTCCGGTATCTAAATTTGATGGTTCAGAAGGCAGAGGAATTAGAATGGTTGTAAAAGGAAACAAAAGAGGATTTTCATTCAAGAATCCATTTGCTTCAACTATGTGCTTTACACTTACATTAAATCTTTTGCTAATTTTAAGGATGTCATCACCAACGTCAATTGAATAAGTCATCAAATACTTTGAGCCTTTTGCAGCTTGTTTTGCTGTTGGACAGGCACATCTGAGAGGAACTTGCAACTCAAGACCAGGTCTCAAATTGAACTCGTCATATATATTTTGACGTTGTAGTGCATTACAGGTCGATAATCCTTGATAAGTACCATTAGCTATCATAAAATATGTTTCAATAGGAGCTGGGATATAGTACATAGTTTTGGCTTGATAATACAAACCTGAACAAGAGCAGCTCACTGGAATTATAACCTCCCTTTCCGGCGTGAAAAAAGTGAGCCTCGTGACATTGTTGATACGGGCGATCTCAGATATGTTTGAAGACATGAGAGCAGCAATTCCAGGGACTGAATTGTAAGGATTCCTAGCCCTGAATATGAGAAATGCCTGGCAAGTGGAATTTCTGCCATTGCAAGAGTAATTTGTTTCATATTTGTTGTTGCAATTCAACACTGAATTTGCTGAGTATTCTTGTTGAGCTTTAGTGCATGAAATTAGAAAATTTAGTATGCAGAGAATATTCAGAAGCCAATTCATGGTTGTTGTTTTCTTGATTACATGAACATGGAGGACTTGGGCTTGTGGACATATTTTTTGGATTATGTACAAGTATAAACGCGTGAAGCATTATTAAATTTTGTAAATATTATGTCTTATCCGGACTTGATTTGATTCAGAAAATTTGTTTTACCTTAAGAGGAATGTGACAATCCTATCAGAAGACTACAAAGTCAAGTGGGATTATTAAAGAAATCAATGCAGATATGACAATAATTCTTGACTCAACTAAATTGTTAATATTTTATGTTCCCATTCAAGGGACATCACAAGAATTGAGTTTATAAATTTTAAATTAGTAGATAGATACAGCCATACAGAGTATAATTACATCCAGTATGTGTGAGTCCAAATAGTGAAAGCAACATTTGATTTGTATCGATTTATTATCATAATTTGGCTTGCAAGTGAATTTTGATCTAGGATTATGTTGGTTTTAAAGCTTTTCTTACTATCCTGAACTGATACTTTTTATTATTTTCAAGTGGTGCTGGCTCGTTATACATATAAATATTGTTCTCTTAAAAAAACATATTTACAGACACATATATAAGGAATGCAGTGCATATATGTGGGACATCAGGAGCGTGCTACTATTGCTCGAACTATGAAAATTGTAAATTTGAGTCAAGTTCGTAGTCGTAGTCACAAGAAAACACTAGATGATATAAGTACTCTGTATCCATTAAATTAAAATTCTGAATCCGTCTTTAAAATACGGTATATAAAGAACAACAAAGTTACTAGAAAGGGGGAAAAAGTCAGAAGGCAGAAGCGAAACCAGAGTAGGAACACATCTATTACTTGTGAGACTGGGTCAAAAAGGAAGATAAGCATGCTGAACTTCACCGTTTGTGGCTCTAAAATCAACCTATAAGCCATATACATAAAAACAAGAAAAAAGTTATTGATGAGTGATTTGTTTACTGGTCCAATATGAAGTAATACGCAGAATCTGCATTAAGATTGCCTTCAATTATAAAATACTATAATTTCTTAGGGGTGGTATTTCATAGAAAAAAAAAAAGTTTTCTTTTTTGCATAAAAAAGAGTTTTTTTTTTTTTTTTGGTGTGACAAACTAGTGTAGATAATTATATTTGAACTATAGTTTATATTAATTACTCCTCATAGCTAAAAGTTGTATGTTAATGACACTTATTAGCTACCTCCTCCTCTCTCCTTCTCCTCCTCTCTCTAACGTACTCCTCCACCCTCTCTCTCTCTCTCTCTAACGTCGTCTTTCTCTCTCTCTCAACACCGGTCTTCTACCCACAGTTTGGTCAAAAAAAAATTCGCAGAGATGGATTCTAAAAGCTAACGTCAAACAAAGGGCAATGACATCTGGTTTCGGCATGCATCAAGATGCCCCTCGAATCACGATTGGGAGAGAGGCCCAATTTATCAAAGTGAATCGTACCTACTATGTCAAAGAGTAGGATTTGACCAATTTAACGCTACTTTAAGTTGCATTTACGTTCTGATTTGAAGATCTTATTCTCAGCTTTGTATGGATTGAACTAAATTCTTGCAATTATTAGGTTGATTTTTTGGATCTTTATGGTGTTTTTGTATCTTCAATGGCCAATATATTTCGCTAACTTTGTTGTTGTTACATGAGTTCGTGTTGTTCTTGTTGGCCGTGGTTGTTGTTGTTGTTCCAATTCTCTCTCTATGTGCAAGTGTTGTGATGAAGAAAGTTTGCCCATTAAAAGTATGCCCCCGCGGTCATTTGTGAAGGAATTATCAAAGTAATGCGGATCCGGCCGAATTTGCCGGAATTTTATTTCTTGTATTCGCATAACTTTGAGTGTATTCGTTAATTTTATTTTCTTGTATACAAATGAATACAATGAATTTTGAAGCGTATACAAATGAATAGATTTGAAATTTATTTCATGTATTGGATGGTTAGACAAATTTAGTTGTATTACTTGTCCTTTCTTCACTAAAAAAATTTGTATGCAACAAGTTGAATACAATATTTTTTGTATTTATGTTGTTTGAATACCATTTCACCGATTTTTAAATACAATAAAGTGAATACAATGTAAAAGTAGCTATAGATGAATACCAATTTGTGTTGAATGCATTTGACATGAATAAAGTTTGCCCATTAAATATGCCCCCGTAACTTGAATACAATGAAAAAATTTTCAAATTTTTTTTATTTATGCCATCACGTATTCATGAATACAAACTAGGTATCGTTTTATGAATACGAATTCCATTAAGCCATTTTTTGAATACGGCATACACGCGATTCAAACCACTTGTCTTGCGATTTTTTTTTTAATATTTGCTTGAGCGTAGGGTATCATATTTTAAACCCCCAAAGTGTAGTCATTTATGTAAAATTCCCTTTTTTTTTTAATAAAATACCACACCCCTATTCTGATCTTGAACTAGTTTGGGACTTCAAAAGGCCCAATCACTCCAAGCAATTCTTGATTGAGTTTCAGAATAGTATAATTACAACAATAGCACACTTCAGTTCCAAAAGTTTGAAACTATGCCTATATAAACTAGTGGACATTTGGCCCGTGCTAAGCCCAGATCCAAAACTAAGATTAAAAGTTAAATTTGTAATTACTTTTCATTTTTTTGCGAGGATTGCCCTTGTTTTGGGGTGGTCTTTAATTTTCGTCCTCGAAGTGGTGGTCTTTAATATTTGCCCTTCACTTAACACCCGGAGATTTAGGTTCGAACCCGAGCTCGTCCAAAAAAAAAAAAAAAAAAATATATATATATATATATATATATATATATCGCAAGGCATAAGTTGAGATTCGCAGGGTAGAGGTTGAGATTCGCACCCCAACTTATGCCTTAAGGCAAACTTTCACCCAAATTAGGTAAACCTCTACCTTAAGGCCTAACTTTTGGGCCTAAGGCAGAGTTTTGCAATTTTTTTTTTTTTTTTTTTTTTTTTTTGGCTTAAGGCAGATTTTGAAGGCATAAGTTAGGGTTCAACTTATGCCCTGCGAATCCCAACTTATACCTCGCGATTTTTTTTTTTTGAATGAGCGGAGGTTCGAACTCGAAACCAAGGGGCTTTTAGCGAAGGATAAAAATTAAAGACCATTGATTTGAGGGGGAAAAATTAAAGACCACCCCTAGCAAAGGGCAATCCTGCAAATTGCCCATTACTTTTTATATTTTTCCCGCTTCTTTGTGACATTAAGTTATTGAAAGATTAGTTTGATTTTTTCTGCAAAATTTAGCACGGGCCCAAAATCAAGATTAAAAGTTACAATTGTAATTTTTATTTTTTATTTTTTCCCCACTCTTTATGACATTGAATTATTGAAAGATTAGTTCGATATTTTTTTGCAAACTCTTACAAACTCAAGGCTTGCCATATATTTAAATTGCATAAAAATATTTGAAAATTGAACAAAAATTCTTTTTTTATCCTTACTTTAGACCCTTTTTTTTTCCTTCAAACAAATACATAAGGTCTCTTAATTTTTAACAACATATATCCAATCTAACATTTTCTTTCAAAACAAAAAAATAGTTTGGTTCTAGAGACATCAACTAGATATGCTATATTTATTCTTTTGTTGAGATTTTAATGAGGTTACTTATAAACAAAAATAACTTTCAAATAAAAAAAAAATTATACTTTACAAATGTTTGTAGATGTTAATTCAATTAAATCATACAAAGTATATTGAAAAGATGAAGAAAATTAATTACTTTTTTTTTTTTGGTGAACATTACTTTTCTTAATATAATTAGACTTTCCTTTTACTTTCTAAAAATTTACATGATGAGAAAATGACATTTTTTCCTTTTGATGTCTTAAATGGTACATTATTTTATAAAATGTAAGGTAAAAATGATTGAAAACAATAGAAACTGTCAGTTGTACATTAAAATCTGAAGGACTATGATATTTTATTTAAATTTTCATAGTTCTGATATCTAGGTGATTCAACTTTTTGATGTAACAACTTTTAAGTATACTAGATGAGACATGTCCGTGCTAAGCACGGGCCCAATAAGACCTACCAAACTATTGCCAAGTCAAAATGTTGAGAATATTGGATACATAATGTATACATTCCAAGGTTCTCCAACTAAACAATTAATATAGCTATGAGCGAATGGATCATCCAAAAACCTATAACAACGTTGATGCCATAATCAAAACGTCAGAAAAATGTTAAAAGAGATATATTGGATACATTCCAAGATTAAAAACTAAGACTCCAACTAAACAATTAATATAGCTTAGAATGAGCCTATCCTCTCATGGATCATCCAAATATCAAGTTTAATCAAAATAGTCAAGTAAAACCTATCACAACGTGAAATGAACTTGAAATTGCAAATCTTCAAGGAAAATCTTCAACCCTCTTCTCCAAGTCCATTTCATAAATTATTCATTAATATTGAATTCCCCAAGAGCAGCCATTAAAGTTGCCCTTGAATTATTTGACTGCAATAGGTTGATGAAGACATGCTTTAGTAATGGAAATTTCTTCAACTTTTCTTTGGTATACGTGCATCTCGTGCGTCCCACGTGCATCTTATGAAATAAACTTAGTTGAAATATGGCGAATACGATTTCTTTGTGCATGAAATGTACACATCGCTGAGTACTAGCTCGCTCTCTTCCAACTCTACTAGAAGAGCTATGATCCTATTTATCTTTCTTCATTGGTGTGATTTTATTTGAGATAACAATGTACAATTGCAGGATCCTTGGAGTTAACAAACAACATAAGAAAACAACTGAGTCTTGCATTCACACCTTGTTGTATCAAACTACTTTGATTGTCAAATGCAGCAGATCATACCCCCACTATAAATACTGTCTCACTCCCCTCCTTCACGACCAACACTAATCTACACTTACTTTAACTATTATCTTCTACAATGTCTTCTGATCATGCAAGCTCTTCCATTGATGCTGGACTAACAACAAATGGACCATTCCCAAAAGAGTGTTTCTATTGTCATTCTAGACTCCATCCAGCAGAGGATATATATATATATATGTACAGGTACTGTTCGTTTTTTTTTTATTTTTTATTTTTTATATATATATCTAATTATTTGTGCTAATGTAGTGTAATTTTGGCAGGTCACTTGCATTCTGCACGAAAGAATGCCGTGACAAACAAATCGACATGGACAAAGCGAACAAACAGCCAGACTGCCTTTTTTTGCAGGATAACTAAGCACTTGGTGTTAATAAGAACCTTGTTTCTAGTGTTGTAATAGTAGGAACTTAGCACATTGTGTTGTGCATATCCTAGTTCCTAATGTTGTAATAGTAGTATTATTGAATGCTGTTTACAGGTCGGACTACTGGGACTATGTCCAATAGTAAGACCATTTTTGTGTATGTTTTAAGTTTGGTAATAATAGTTTGGGACTACAATTTTTACATGTCCTGAGGTATATTGCCTCTCTAATAATCGTATGAAACATCTTAACATAATGGTTTTGTTGCGAAACATCAGGCTTAGAAAGTTCACATTATCTTTTTACTTGCAGAGCTCACTGGTTGATCTCCGATTGAAGAACTAGTACAAATATGTTATACCAACACTCGTATGTCAGAGCAACTTGTCTTTGCAAGTCCTTCAGACATATTGTGCTCATAATAGTGCTTTATTTTAGTCTCCAAAACACGTGCATCTTATGCATCCCACGTGCATCCCATGAAATAAACTTAGTTGAAATATGGCCAGTGCGATTTCTCGTGCATGAAATGTTCACATCGCTGAATACTAGCTCACTCCTTTCCAACTCTACTAGAAGAGGTATGATCCTATTTATCTTTCTTCATTGGTGTGATTTTATTTGAGATGACAATGTACAATTGCAGGATTCTTGGAGTTAACAAACAACATAAGAAAATAGCTGAGTCTTGCAATCACACCTTGTTGTATTAAACTACTTTGATTGTCAAATGCCGCAGATCATACCCCCACAATCCAACCCCCCTATAAATACTGTCTCACTCCCCTCCTTCACTACCAACACTAATCTACACTTACTTTAACTATTATCTACTACAATATCTTCTGATCATGCAAGCTCTTCCATTGATGCTGGATTAACAGCAAATGGACCATTCCCAAAAGAGTGTTTCTATTGCCATTCTAGACTCAATCCAGCAGTGGATATATTTATGTACAAGTACTGTTCATTTATTTTTATATATGATTTTTTGTGCTAATGTAGTGTAATTTTGGCAGGTCACTTGCACTCTGCACGAAAGAATGTCGTAACAAACAAATCGACGTGGACAAAGTGAACAAAAGACCGGATTGCCCTTTTTGGCTGGATAACTAAGCACTTGGTGTTAATAAGAACGTAGTTTCTAGTGTTGTAATAGTAGGAACTTAGCACATGGTGTTGTGCATATCCTAGTTCCTAATATTGAAATAGTAGTTTTATTGAATGTTATTTGCCGATCAAACTACTGGGACTATTTCCAATAGCAAGATCATTTTTGTGTATGTTTTAAGTTTGATAATAAGAGTTTGGGACTACAGTTTTTGCATGTCCTGAGTTATATTGCCTTTATTAATCATATGAAACATCTACAGTTTTTGCATGTCCAGAGGTATATTGGCTCTATAATAATTGTATGAAACATCTTAACATAATGGTTTTTTTGGTTAACATCAGGCTTAGGAAATTCACATTATCTTTTTACTTGCAGAGCTCACTGGTTGATCTCCGATCGAAGAACTACTACAGATATGTTATACTAACACTGGTATGTCAGAGCAACCTGTGTTTGCAAGTCCTTCAAACATATTGTGCTCATAATAATGCCTTATTTTAGTCTCTAAAACACTTGCATCTCATGCGTCCCACGTGCATTCCATAAAATAAACTTAGTTAAAATATGGCCAGTACGATTTTTCGTGCATGAAATGTACACATCGTTGAATACTAGCTCACTTCCTTCCTTCAGTTCCAACTCTACTCTACATTAAATTCTTACTTTAAACTATACTACAATGTCTGATCATGCAAGCTCCTCCACTTATGCTGGACTGACATCAGAGGAAGAATTTCCAATAGAGTGTTACTACTGCCACTCTACCCTATATCCAGAAAATGATATATCTATGTACAGGTACTATTCATTTTTCTTTTTCTTTTTCTTTTTTATATCTAATTTATTTTTTCTAATGTAGTGCTTAATTCATGCATATCACTTGTCATAGAGAGGTGTCATATCACTTTGTTTATGCGTAGCTTTATTATATATATAGATTGCTTACTGTTTCCTCTACTCTCTCTGTATGTATATATTTTTGGGCAAAGGTGCAAATATATCCCTCATTAAAACGGTGGTGCATATATACCCTTGACGTTACACAAATAGTGCAAATATACTCTTTTCAGTGACACAATTTTGTAAAAATTATTTAGCTTATTTTTTAATTTTAAAAAATGCCACATGGCTTTAAAAAAATAAGTCTATCTATTTCTTTTAGTTGACTTATTTTTTATAGCCACGTGGTAATTTATTTTCTTGTGGGTCGGGTCTAGCCAGTTTAAAAAATTATCTTCGTGACTTCAAAAAAAATAAGTCTACTCATATTTTTAGACGAACCAAACCCAACCCTCAGAAAAAAATTACCACGTGGCATTAAAAAATACTATTGCTAAATAAAAACTGGTAGGTGTTATAATTATTATTTATTATTGTGAATGTCTATCTTTAGGAGAAAAATTAGGATTAGTGACTTTGGGTTCAAGTCAGTTTTCCCCTATAAATATAGTGGTTGTCCTTCATTGTAAATTCATCCATCAAGAGAAATAAGAACTTTCTTCTCTCTTTCGCTACAAATATTATTGCTTTAGTTTATTATGTTATAACACGTTATCAATGACGAAATTCTGCCATCTTAAGCAAATTCTTCGAAAGACTCGAAGGTGCAATTCTTGGAATTACACGAATACAAGATAAGTATTTTACTTAATAATATTTGAGTGTGTCAAAATTATACTTGTGATATTTGTTTTAATCATTATCATATTTGGGAACTTAAAGGTGCCTCTGGTTGCCTTACTGGAGATAAAGTAAAGGACTTACGGTACTTATTTAATCTAAACAGTCCAAGTAACATGTTCCAAGTATTGTTCTATCTTTGCTTTGATGGATTGATTGCTGTTGACATTAACAACTACAAAATTTTAAATTGATTATACAAAATTTTCTACGAAGTTCAGTTACCAAATTAATCAGTGCTTTTAATAACGTGCCAATGTCTTCATATATTTGCTGGCTCACTTTTAATCTTTAGAAGGAAAAAAAAAAACAAATTTTGGTTTAAACTATATGATGAAACGCTAGATCGAGATGGCTGTAGGTAAATAATCCAAGCATTCTTGGTTGCACTACTATGTTTGAAGTGGAGTATTATCCAGGTAATTAGTATAATGAATTGCCATGACCATATTTTGTGGCAGTAACATACGGCTAATGATAAGAATGGCCTACAAGGAGTATACATGGCTATCACGAGTTTACTACTAATAGTACAATTCGTTGGGTTCGTTCCATCATGGGAACTTAATTGGTTCTGAGTCATTTATGCCTCAAATTGGTTCCTGTCTTCCTGAAGAACAATAATGTTAAGAGGGATTATGATGTTAATTTCATATCCCTTAATGGCAAAATGAGAATTTGGAAGAAATAAATGGTCACCGGAAGTGACAATATTTCCTATGAATTGTTGTGGCTACATTTGAAGATGTGTTAGAGAAAAATTCCTCACATCATATGTATGCCTCGATTTGCTCCTGAAGTAGTAATATTTTAAAAGAGGTTCTAAATTATCATAATTTAGTATGCTTAAGGCACATTCAGATGATTATGTTTCATTCTTGGAGAATGAGAACCTTTGACAAATGCTACAAATACAGATTCATTCCCTAAAGTGAATGTGATGATATTTAATAAAGATTATAAATACACACGTGTTCTTGGTTGTGAAAATATTAAGCCTCACCTCCAGAAAAGGTAGAACAATTGAGTAGAAATATTCTAAATATTTTATTCTTTAATCCTGAAGTATTAAATATTAAAATTTACTCCCGAAGAGGTAAACTTTGAAATTTACTCCCGAAGAGGTAAACTTTGAGATTTACTCCCCAAGTGGTATGACTCTGAAATCGACTCCCGAAATAGTAGAACCTTGAACCTTACTCTCGAAGTAGTAAGAATTTGAAATTTACTCATGAAATAGTAAAATACTTAAACTCTACTCCCGAAGTAGTAAGATTTTGAACTTTACAAGTTCCATTCTCCGAAGTGAAAAGAAAAATATTTACCACAACAAATTGCTTTATGATATTATATATATGGTCTTTTCCTTTTCAATAAAGGACTTAGCATTATGTTTACCTGTGTCGAATTGGAATGGGTTTTGAAAGTATATTGTTTGAGTAATCATCTTTCATGTGGCATTTAACATCTTTATTACTATAGTAAACGAATATGAAGATTAGATCAAATTGCAAGTAATTTTCTAAAAATTACTAATCACATCTAATTGTGGTCGGATTATTATGTCTTTGTTGTAATGGATCAAAATTTATCTTAGATGGATACAGTTGAGTTGAATTAAAAGTGGACTATGCTTTTCACTAAATATTTTGATATTTGTTGTTCTGTCAAGCATAAAAATTAATTGCATTCCTACTTAAATAGTCCACTGTCCCACATACTTTGTTTAGAGCAAATAACAAAGGATGTAAATGTTATTTTGTGGTATGAAGACATTGTCACATGTTCTTTCATAGTCGAAATATGTTAAATATTTTTAATATGAATTATTTCAAGGCAAATAAAATAGATTTTGTAAAATATTTTCTATTATAACCGCATTGATATAGCATGATTAATTTTTATTGATTTCCCTTAAGGAAATAACAAATTCATATATTGTTCTTGACCAAAGATGTAATATTTATGTAGCCATTGCTAAGATACAAAATATTCATATGTTAATAATGAATCTTCTTGAAGGAGATGTTTGAAAAACTGAAGTTTAGAACATAATGTTTACTTTTCATTATTTATGAATGTATTATCTTTAGATGTAAATTCATTTACTATTTTCTTGCATGACATCGGAAAGATCTAATCAAATTTTCTTTCATGACACCAGCAGTGTCTAAGCAATATTTGATCGTACAAAATTAATTAAGGACTTCAGAAGAGCTAACTATTTATCTGAAAGATCATGGCACTAGTAGTGTCCAAAATATGTGATTATGGAGAATAAATTAAAGGCTCCTGAAGAGCTTATATAGTATTATGTCATTCGTTCTAGATTGCAATATACGAAGGTGTTATGATGAAACACACAAGTTGTAGTAAACTCGAAGTTTACTAATGTAAATGTGTCATATTGAAACTATAAATGATTTGAGGATTAAATATCTTCAAAATCATAGTGGGTAAGAAATATGTATGTGAATGGTTACCCTCTTTATTCTCCAAGTTGTACTAAACAAATATAAGCATGATGAAACCACATGTCACGGCAAACCAGAAGTTTATTGGTAAAAAAAATAAAATACAATTCATGTTATAGTAAACCAGAAGTATATTAAAACAAATAGCACATGACATGGTAACATTGAAGTTTACTAGTATAAATATTTCTATTAGTCGGCTTGAGCGATTTGACCATCTCGATTCAAATATGATATGCAGATTGAGTATTTGACATATATTGAAGAACTAGAAGATTCTTCAAGAATTTATCTTTGTTGCTTGTTCTCATGATAAGTTGATTATACTGGCTAATGTTGGGATTGAATTCCCTAAATTCTGTAAAAAAAAAATTATAAAAGGTGGATATGGGCCTGTTTAGCTGTTATGTGATATCTTAAATAGAATGATCAATTAGATGGTCACATGTTCGTTGATTGTCAACCTGCAGTTTGACATTTTCAGAATTACTTGCTCAAAATAATTGAGTTAAGAACACAATTTTCAGATTATGTAATCAAGACAATTCATCTTGATAATGTTGGTTTATATCTAAGCTGGTTTGGCGTTAAATGCCTTATATAAATAGCTAAACCATTGTTTATGAGAACAAAACTTCATGGCTGGTTTGATATATGATTTATTGTATACAACATCACTTTTATGATTCAGAGCAATAAATTATGTTAAATTATCTCCTCATAATTGGTTCAGGTAGAGGAACCAGATATTTCCATCTAACAATTTTTTATGTGTGATATATGATTAATTAATCTATCATGATGCAGAAAGATGGATTCCCCCAAAGAAGAAGGGATATATATTAGTTTTTCTAACATAAGGGGGAGAGAATAAGTAGCTAGGAAATATGTTGTGAATTATCATTAGTATGATCCTCATTCAAAAAGTAATTCAAGTTAAATGCTCGAAGCATTTGCTGACCCAAAACTAGTTTCATATTTTAGCTGCAAAATGCTCCTATTAACATTAATGTCCCTGAAGAACAAAGCATACAACATGCATGAAGCATGATAGATCAATCGGTTCCAAATGAAATAATCCTTGAAAAGGGCGAGGACCAAATGATCAAAATGGTCATAATAAGGAGACAATGTGCTCTTGAAGAGCATACATCATAACACTTTATGAAACCTCATGAGAGGTTTAGGTACCTAAAATAATGAAAGTGATGAGATCAATAAGTTATGTCATATTGCGAACCAATATAAATGATATATTGTCGACGCTATCTTTGGTACAATATAGCGCAATATTAAAATATTACGAGGATCTGAATTCTACGTTTATAAAGCATGCTAAGTGAAATGACGCATTTTGGTAAGTTTCAAGCTTATTGGACCTGCGGTCCAGACAACAGAAAATGTCACACATTTAACTATTAATGGATATTGTCGCATGACAAAATTTATGTAAAAATTATTGAACAATTTTAAATGCCTGAAGTATATACAAGTTCTAAAAATTTATTCATAATTCTTATTTGAATTAAGTTAAGCAAGGTGGTTGCGATTTGATCACCTTAATGAATGTTCACTGATCAAGGGTACACATGACTCTATTTATCCTTAGATTTTTATGAAAATCAGAATATGTTATATTGTTGTGCAAGTTGATGACTTGTATATTATTGAAAACTTTTGAAGAGTTTCCAAAAGCAATAGATTATTGCTGAAAGAAGTTAAAATGAGATACTTACGGAATTCTTTGGTCCTGAAGTGCCATATCTTATACAATTAATGTATTTATATATTTTGTTATGACTATAAGGGATTACAATCATATGATGTTGTTCTACATGATAGTCAAATCATATAAAGATAACATCTGTTTATAAAGCAAGTCAGGAATGCACTTGGAGTGATTTCAACAATATTATATGTAGATGCAATTCTATCCAAAGCCTGAAAAGCAACAACATACATAGCCCAACTAAAGAGAGGATTCATAAAAGGACAAATCATATTTCACCAAAGTTGGTCTTCACACACGATCTTCAAAAGAATGGTGATATCAACGTGCAACATATTCGTTCAAGTGATAATATGACCGATTTATTCATCAGGTCTCTACCAACTGTAACTTTCAAGAAGATGGTGCACAAGACTGAGAGATGAAGATTCAAGTTTTTGGATTGAAGATCTCATCATGGGGAGTTAATACGCGTTGGGTTTTTTGTGTAGGTTTTTAATGAGATAACCAAAAGGCGTATTATTAGATATTGTAATAACTCATTTTTTTTAAATAAAGGTTTAATTGGTAATTTTAGCTAAAAGGAATTTAAAAGAAAAGAAATTCGTAATTAGAATTAAAGAGAAAATAGAAAAGAAGCAATTTAGTGGGCCAAGCCCAAAAAGGAAAAGGAAAAGGAAGGAAAAAAAAGAAAGGAAAAGAGGGGAAAAAAATAAGGGCAATTCGATTGCCCTTCTTTTGGGGTGGTCTTTAAATTTTACCCCTCATATTTGCGGTCTTTAAATTTTGCTTATTTGTGGTCTTTAAGTTTTGCCCTTAAATACCGATCAAGGTAATAAAATAAAAAAAATAATTTCGCTCTCCGCATAAAGTCCTTAAGGAAAAACCAAAGTTATGCCGGAGAGGGCATAACTTTTCCTCAAGGCATAGTTTAGTTATGCCTAATTTTCCTATAAGGAACTATGCAATTAATTATGCTCGTAGTTTTATTTAAGGCAAACTTTTAGTTATGCCTTAAGGAAAAGTTCCGCCTTATGGGGCATACTTTTAGTTATATTTTGAGGACACTTTTAGTTAAGGCATAACTAAAAGTATGCCCCCAAGGCGAACTTTTCCTTAAGGCATAATTAAAGTTTGCAAAATAAAAATTAAATATATGTCTGAAGGCAAAGTAGCGTCCGATAACTTTAGTTTTCCTATATATTGTATGCCGGATCCTCTACGTTCCCCAAGGCCTTGCGAAATTATTTTTTTATTTTATGCATATTCGAACTTGTATCCAAGCCAAGGGCAAAACTTAAAGAACACAAATATGAGGGGCAAAATTTAAAGACCGCCCCAAAAGAAGGGTAATCCGTGCAAAAAAATGAAAAGTAAGACTCTAATCTTTTATTTAAGCTTATTACATAATTATGGGTGAATCTTTTTGGTGAAACTATGGGGATATTTTGAGGAATTGAGAAAGTTTAGCTCTAGGGTTCTTCAATCAAAATCATTGATTTGAAAGGGCAAATAGCGTCGATTCTTCTATATATCGTTGGAATCCTCTAAGGCCTTCCCGAAAACACATGCCTTGTCGGGTTTTGAACACATTGACCGAGGGCGTTTCCGTCCTTTAAAATTTGACTTTAACAGCTTTAAGCTCTAAAATATATAAATGGTTTACCCTAAGGGTTTTGACCATTCTAAATCCATTTTTGTGTAGTTTGAGGCAATCCGGAGACTCGAGAACATAGTTTTGATTTATTGGGAAGTGTGTTTGAATTGTGAATTTGAGGTAAGTGAGACTTTAAGCTTTGGGTACTTGCTTTTCAAAATCCGTTTTAAAAATATATTTTGTTTGCCTGGTCCATGTGTTGGGGCGAGCGTGTGCTTGGCAGAATCGGTGGTCCTTAAGCGGCCCCGCATATACTTTATTTTCAAATAATCTAAAACTCTCTTTATAAATTGTTTTGTGATGTGATATAAGTGTGTTATGATTTGTGTATGGGGATTATATCATTGTGTATGCTTCCTTAGCATTGTGTATGTTTTCTTGATGATATTGGGGCATTGTGTATGCTTCCATTAGCATTGTGTATGCTTCCCGACATATTTGGCACATTGTGTATGTTGTTGTGGATTCATGGTGTTGATTAATTCTTTAAACGCCGTTTATGACAGTCCTTAGTGTAAATTGTGTTGAGATATATAATATACTTGATAAACAAAATGGTTTGGGACTTGGTTGCTATTATATAATGATATATTCATGTGCGTAATATTTTGTGCTTGTTGTGTGTGTTGTATTTTCTAACACTTACTCCGTGGGTATTTAAAGTGACGGTCGATATATTGGGTTATATTTATGTATAACGCATATATATATATATATATATATATATATATATGGTAATTGAAGATTTCGTGAGTGGATTACTCGTTGCGAGGTGAGCCACCGCATTGTTCGTGGAGGCAAATGCATTTCAACTTTATCTAGTTTATTTCTAGTTATTTTTTTATTTTTGGGTTTACATGCCCGACACTCAAACTCATGTAACTCGTTAGATGCTCCATGGTCTTAGCGTGGGATGTGGGCTGGAGATTCTTTTTATCTTAGCGTTGATTGATTTTCATAAATCGATTATGGATTTAGTTGGCGACTATTTCGCATTTTTATCATTAATAACATTGTTGGACCTGCACTTATTTTCTTTTAGTGCTTTCGTAAATGATTAAGGGTATGATATATGGTTCGCCTGGCGGGTGGTGTTTGCTGGGTGCCAATCACGTCTAGCGGGTATTTTGGGACGTGACAGATATGTGTACTCTTTTTCCTTCACTAGATTTTTCCCACTGAGTTTTTTCTAATAAGATTCTAATGAGGCATATTATCTATAAAATAGACATCCAAGGAGGAGTGTTATAAATATTATTTATTATTGTGGATGTCTATCTTTAGGAGAAAAATTAGGATTAGTGACTTTGGGATCGAATCAGTTTTTCCCTATAAATATAGAGATTCTCCTTCATTGTAAATTCATCCATGAAGAGAAATAAGAACTTTTTTCTCTCTTTCTCTATAAATATTCTTGCTTTAATTAATTATTTTATAACAGTAGGCTTTTTTTAAAGCCGCCTGATATTTTTATAATTAAAACATTGCTAAATGATTTTTTTTAAAAAATTTATCAGAAAAAAGGATATATTTACACATTTTCTAAAGAATGATAAATATGCTCTAAATCGCAAAATTGAGAGTTATATTTTCATCTTTTTTTCCTATATTTTTTTGGTAAACTTGGTACAAATTATGTCAAAGGGGTATCCAAGTATTTAGCCTTTCTATAAAGTAAACTTGCTTTCAGTGTCCTTTCCTTGTCAGATTCTCTTCAACTCCATTTCTCTCATCAATTCTTGAAAATCATTCCAAATCCTTCAACCTTTTTGCAGATTCTCACTTGAACAGGTTAACACAATCTTGATATTTCCTTGAACTACTTGCTTCTAGTTAACTATATACAAGTCTTTTATGTGTTTTTCATTTTTGTTTCCATGTTTTGTTATTACCCAGATCATGAAATTTATTAGATTATTGTTGGTTGTTCTTTAATTTGAACCCCTTTTGATAAAGTTAGTGTTTTTTTCAAGAGTTTTCTCCATAAATTATGGTTCTTGGCTGTGTGTTTAACTTAACTGCTGTTGTTGTTAACTTTTAAGTTTGGGTAGTGAAAAATGTGCTAGTTTGGAGAACCTTTAATTTTGCCTTATAGTATTGGAATGAGAAGAGTCTAAATAAAGTGGAATGGATAGAAATGATTCATGTAGCCGACCTGCTAGTCCTTCAGAGTTATTTGCTTTTGTACAACAACAACATACCCAGTAAAATCCCACAAGTAGGGTCTGTGGAGAGTGGAGGGTAGAATGTACGCAGAGGTTACCCTGCCGTTGTGGGGGTTGAGAGGCTGTTTCTGAAAAGTTATTTGCTTTTGTGAATCTCCTAAATTTGACTTGTGTTTTGTTAACATTTAAGCATTATTAGATGTTGGTTACCTGTTTGTGATCTTGTTTTTTCGGCCCGAATAAGTGTTTGAAGTTACCATTGTTGTTTTCGCAGTTTAATTGCTCTAGTTCTGTTAAAGTTAGAGTATTTTCTTGCTTCTTTCCAAAATAATGCTGTTATACATAAAAACAGAAAAGGGCAAACAATTCCAAAGTTTAGGTGGTATTGAAATAAAAAATCAAAGATGTTTTTCTGCTTTAAAACTCTGAAGAGTTATCAACATTTTGTGGACACATTGTTTGATATGAAAAGAAATGATTTATATAATTCAATTCTTACATGTGTGGGATAGAAGTTGTTTCAAAGACTTAAATTCTCTAGATTTGTAGCTAAGAGCAGAATAAGATAGAAGTGTATACCAACTAGCTGAAATTAAGGGTCAGTTGATTTTGTTACATTTTGAATAGTGATTAGTATTTAATGTTTGTGAAGATGCCTTTTATCTTGATTAGAGACTTTTATATCTCTATAAGAATAAATGTGAGATTCATAGAACCTTTAGTTCAAGAGAACTAATTTGCCTTATTATTCAGTATTGGAATTAGTGCAGCCAAAGGCTCATTTGGGGCCGCTTAAACCCGGAATCTCAAAGAAGCTCAAGCTAGGCGCTTTATTTGCAGGCAAGGTACTAAGGCGTGCACCTCATTGCCCATAAGTTCTATCTTGAATAGATCGGTAAAAAAAAATAAAAAAAAAATAGATTGGTACTTAAAAATAATATGATTGGCAAATAAATTTATTATTGTTAAGGAAGTCATTATGAATGAAGTTACTACTTTTTCTTGCATTACATAGATATTTTTATTGTTTTCTTCGATATGCCTTTTTATCTAAAGCCTACATATATACTCTTTAATTGCTCTTAAAGCACCGATAGACCTGGAGCGTTTTTTAACGCTTCTCGCCTTTGACAGCAGTGATTGGAATGAAATGGACTTAAATAACGTGGAATGATACAAAATATTTATATTCTTGAACCCAAATACTTTGCGATGGATGCTTTGTTGATATCTTACGACTGCAGAAAATATTACATACTTACGTGTTGTTCTTATTACTTAAAAATGAAAAGATGGAGAAGACCCATTTTTCATCTTGTAATTCTTTATCATGGTTTAATGTGATGCATTTTTTCTTTTTGTAGGGACCATGATTAGGTTATTTAAAGTAAAGGAAAAACAGAGAGAGCTTGCTGAAACTGCTAATGGAAAGCCACCAGTTAAGAAACAAAGTGCAGGAGAGTTGCGTCTTCATAAAGGTGTCCTTTTCTTTCCCCCTTTCATTGTAAAATCTTCTTAATCAAATATGTAGTTTAACCATTTAGTTTCCTGCAAGATATTTAACCTATTGCCTTCTGCATGCCTATTTGATCTGCTAGATTTTCAGTTTCAGCTGCATGTTTACGTTCCTTGATAGATCTTTCATGTAAAAGTTCCTGATGAAATGGTGTTCTTTGGTTATAATTTAAGACATGAGAAGTTGTGGTCCATAACATGAGCCAGTTTGATACTATGAGAACACGTGGCAGTGTAGAATCTTCCAAATGTTACATGATCCTTTGAAGGGTCATAGGTTATCTCGGTAGGCTGAAACAATGGAAAGTTAAGAGAGAATGTAGTACTTCCTGATAAAAGAACAAGTAAAAGAAAACAGAGAATGTAGTACTTTACTAGAGGGATGAGTGTCGTTGCTCTCAGTATCTCACAAACACCGCTACAATGATTGTATCAGTTCCTTCCTTCATTTGCCCCCTTCGCAGCAATTCATCATAGAATGTTTTCCCTTATTCAAAATAATAGGGATTCATTAGTACTCTTTGTTCTGTGTGTTTGTTTTCTCAGACTATTTCTTCGTCTTATATTGTTTTCCACCAATAAGATTTATCTTGTTACCTGTAGATATCAGTGAACTAAATCTACCCGAAACGTGTAGCATATCATTCCCTAATGGAAAAGATGACCTCATGAACTTTGAAGTCACCATTCGGCCTGATGAAGGATATTATATGTAAGTAGTCATGTTGAACTATTCTCTCTCTCTTTCAATAGAGTAAAAAGTTTACTTCGACTTGGATATGCCTTTCTGCTTTCATGGAAATTTGGTGCACTTCAAGTTACTCCTGATAACATGTATCGTATTATTTGTTCTTTGAACATGTATCGTATTATTTGTTCTTTGCCCCTGTATCCAGGGGTGGAACTTTTGTCTTCTCTTTCCATATTTCTCCTATGTATCCTCATGAGGCTCCAAAGGTCAAGTGCAAAACGAAGGTGGGTAATGGTTTATAGCTTTTCTTTTTGACTCTCTTTTAATTTCTCTAAGAATGAATTTAGACTCCTATTGCTTATCATTAGCACTAGTAACTTGGATTTTGCAGGTTTACCACCCGAATATCGACTTGGAAGGAAATGTGTGTCTCAACATTCTTCGAGAAGACTGGAAACCTGTGCTCAACATCAACACAATAATATATGGCTTATATCATCTGTTCACGGTATTTTATTACCATTCTGGTTTAGTGTTATTTACGCTCTACTTTTAGTTGGTAGTTAGAACTTCCGATTCTGCAGGAACCAAATCATGAGGATCCCCTCAATCATGACGCGGCTGCTGTCTTGAGAGACAACCCGAAGATGTTTGCGTCCAATGTTAGAAGGGCAATGTCTGGAGGATATGTAGCGCAAATGTTCTTCCAACGCTGCACCTAGCATTTTCACATGTGGTCATTGTGAAAAAGATTTGGGGTGCAAAATGTGATTAGATTAAGTAAACTTAAACCTGAGGAAAGTTTAAACCTGAAGAAAGTTTTTTGTATGATAGAGTGAACTTTGGTTTTTTGTATGATAGAGTGAACTTTGCAACAACTCATGCAAGAAAGACTAAAGTTGTAGAGACTTCTACTTGGATGAATTTTATGTACAATTTGATTGTGATGGGTATGTCCTCACTAACTTCTCTATGGGAGATTTAAGCCTATGATAGAATTGCATATGATATTTAATTATCTACTGTTCAGATCTTATTACGTTATTTTAATAATAAAAATATATTCAAATTCGAACATTTTAGTCCAATTTGAGCCTTAGCATCCTTATTATGTCTATCATAACATCAGACGAATCTTGATTTGGTGGATTGAAGTTGGTTCTAGCAAAATATGTCTTGATATGGTGAATTCAATTTGATTTTAGGTGCAATAGAATTATTAAACAACAAGGACGCTCATCGTACTTATTTAAAAATAAATAAAAGAATACATCCGATCATAACCTATTTTTAAATGATGCTGATAGATTTCGAACCCGATTAGAAAGAAGAAAAATAAAACAAAAATAATCTAAAATAGAATATTACATTTTCCTAATCGTATAATTTTTTCAAAATATTGTATGGTTATATATTCGAAGGCTCTTTTGCTTAGCTTTTGAAGATGAGTTTCTAAAATTCGCTAAAGAGATTCAAAATTTTAACTTTTTTTTTAAAGTAAAATACATATCTAAATATGATTTTGACTTTCAAATACTATTTATTTAACTTAAACTTTAGAAACTCACTTCTCTTTTTCAAATTTTAACCAAATTTATGTCATGCCATAAAGTGACAATCTCATACTGTAGACTTGAAAAAGATGTCCATGAGAAGAAAAAAAGAGCATTAATCTCCCAGGCAAATAATTGAATATTGCCTACGTGGCAGTTTTTTATTGGCAGGTTGACTGCTTAAATAACCGAGTAGACAACTCTGCTAACAAATCATTTGCAGCAGAATTAAAAAAAAAAAAAAAAAAAAAAAACAAGTGAAAGATAAAAGAAAGAATTGTTCCCCACCCACAATGCCATAATCCCACAGCCACGAGAAGTAATGCATGTGCTCGATTTTGTACAATTACTTTAATTGTTATTTTATTATAGTTATTATATACTGCTTCCATATTTGCGTTTAAGTTGTTTTATGGGTTCCTTTTCCGTTTTAAATATTTTTCATTTTTGGATTTGTTTGTTGATTAATATATTCCGATTTCAACTTTTTCGTTAGATTCCTTTTTGGCACCCCAACAGTAGTTCCATCATCAACAAAAGGAATCTAACGAAAAAGTTGAAATCGGAATATATTAATCAACAAACAAACCCAGAAATGAAAAATATTTAAAATGGAAAAGGAACCCATACAACAACTTAAACGCATATATGGAAAATATTTGATGATGAAAACAATACCTTTTTTAGTCTTTAAATTGATGTTTAGGGGGAAATGATTTTTAGGAGTAAATGCGACATGAAAAACCTAGGGTTTCTAATGAAGTTGAAGTCGGTGGCACGAGAGAGAGAATGTGTGCATGTTTAGGGGGAAATGATTTTTAGGAGTAAAAAAAAATGTTGAGTCCGTATAATTTTGATTTGAAAAAAAATTATATTCGGTCGGGTCATTAAGTTGGAGGGTAAAAAATTATTTTGGGGGGAGCGGGGGGGGGGGGGGGGGATGGGGTGGGCTTCTAGGATGATGCCACGTGGCAGCCGTTTAACATAAAGAGTATATACCTGGATCATAGTATAACGGTAGATAATTGGCTTCACAAAGTATAACGAAAGGTATGGATGAACTATTTCCCAAAGTTGAGGGATAATTTTGGCCCTTTTTCGAATAAAAAAATGTCATTCTTTTTTTAACTGACTAACAAAAAAAATGTGTCATATAAATTGAGACGGGGGAGTATAACTTTTGATTTGATTTAAAATGAAACTTGAGATGATAATTTATAAACTGTGTATCTAAGTTGTAGCATGCACTATTTTTATTTGTAACGTTTTAAAATATTTGATATCATTTGCTTAAGAAATAACTGATGTCTCGCAGGTAAGATGAAGGTGGAGTATGAAAAAACAAATGCCGAAATAATTTTTTAACTTAAGAAATACCTAAATAATGCCAAAAATGTATGACGCCGTCTGTGGGGATCGAACCCACGACCACGTGGTTAAAAGCCACGCGCTCTACCACTGAGCTAAGACGGCCATTTATAATTTATAGTCTTCTAATTTAATTAGTTCAAAAATTTAGAAAACTTTTCTTATTTCAAACAAATCTTAATATATTTTTTCTGCATTAATTTTAAAGAGAACAACTTATTGAGACTGGCCACACGAGCAAAACGTGTACTCAGACTTAAAAAAAAAAAAAGTCAAGAAACACATGAAGTGGAGCCCTAAACACCAAAAATAGAAAAAAGAAAAGGGAAAAAATCAAAAGCATTAAGCATTGTCATTAAGGTAATTACAGATCAGTATCTTAATATTTGAACTTAAAGTAAGATACTAAAATGTATTTCAAGTGAAGCTCTTGTTTCTACTCACAAATTTTTATCTTTGACAATATTTTCGTAAAGTGAAGTTCATATCTAAACTTAACTTTAATTTTGACTTCAGCTTTAAATAAATATTATTTCTCCATTCCAAATAAATGAACTTTTAGAGTATGACATGCCCCTTAAGAAAGTTAATTAAAGACATTAATTAAAGGATAATTTGTCAACATAATCCTTTTGCTTCTTTCGAACGTTTCTTAAAATAAGAGATAGTCAATATTGAATTTCTTGAAAGTCCTATTAAAGAGAAGGGTAAGTTTTAAAAAATGTTAATGCATCTCTGGACTTTGAAAAATTCATTTATTTTGGGTCATAAAAAAAGTATCGGAGATTCATTTATATTGAAATGGAGGCAGTATATTTCAAATTTAACTAAATAAGTAGACCCCTACCATAAAATCATAAATGTAAAAGAATCCATAAAGTCATCACAATTTGAAGGAGAGAAAATACCCTTTTTGGGTTAACGTGTATCAATACATTAAAAGAAAATTACCTATTGAACTTCTCTTATATGCTTGATCGAAGCTTTAGTAGATAGCCATTTTTCTTTTAGAAGATTGCACGTGAGACTTTCGCCTCATACGAGATCGAAATTTTAGTAGATAGCCATTTCTTTTTTAGAGAATCGCATGTGAGTATTCCTCCTCATATGAAGAAAACCGCACGTGAGACGCACGTGAGACTTTCCCCTCATATGAGAAAATCCGTACGTGAGGCTTCCGCCTCATACGAGAAAGATCGTACGTGAGACTTCCGCCTCATATGAGAAAAAATGCACGTGAGCTCATACTGGAAAAAACGCACGTGAGACTTCCGCCTCGTACGAGAAAAAACGCACGTGAGACTTTCGCCTCATACGACAAAAATTTCACGTGAGACTTCCGCCTTATACGATTCTGTCATGCGCTTCCATCATTAGTTTTGACATTAAACCACTGCATTTTCACTCGGGACTCTAGAATCTTATTAGGGAAGCTTATAAATATCTTATTAGCTTTCTAATTGTATTAAACATATTAGTAATGAAAGTTTGCTTTAGCTCAACGATAAAGTTGTTAATGTGTGACCTATAGGTCAAAATCAACCACTAATGCAGAGTATACTGGCCACATCACACTTCATTGAGTGCAACCACAAAATTTGATGACTTGGGTCATAATATGTATTTTTATTCAACCAATTTGACTTATCAAATCTCGATCTAATTTGCCCATTTTGATCCTCCAAATTTTTCTTTCACAACTTTATAGTTGAATGATCAATTTATATGTAGAGTCGGTCAAACATAACACCTTGATTTGATTGGTAGCACATGCAAATCCCAGATTTAAAATTTATGGGCTTCTACAGCAACTCAAAATATTATATAAAAATAATTTCGTTCACAATAAAATATGTATAGATATTTAGTCTATTTCTTTTATACACACACACACAGGGTCCCTAATAAAGTTAATGGGTCCCCATGAGCCCCCACAATATGTGCTAGATCCGTTGCTGATTAGTACTTATAAATATACTAGATGGTGGGTGGCCCTGCACTGCACGTGCATATGCTCGTACTTTGCATGAATGTCAAATGCATCGTACACCGAGCTACCCTTTTATCTATTACAAGTCTTAATGCTAACAAAAGAAATTCAATTCTAACACTCGGAAGGACATAATGTTATTTGATATATTCTTTAGTTTTGCATTGGTTTAGACAGTGAATATACATAACTTAATTTTATTTTTCTTTAATATTTAGTCATGTAATTAATATTTATTAGTGGTACTTATTTTAGCATGACTACTTTTAGATTATGATCATTTTCATTATGGCTTATTAATTAACAATATATGTTTATGTGATTTCATATTTTAGTACAATGTCTTCACTCATCTCACATTTTGTGTTATTTTCTTCAAAAATACCTTAATTAGATATTTGTATCATACTATGACTAAAGAAATATTTGAAGCACCAGTTATATGTTTTGTATGAAGACTTTACAAGAAAAAATCAAAAACCCGATAAAACCAAAAAAATATGGGGAAAAAAACCCAAGGTTGAAAAACCCAAGGTTGAAAAACCCAACTTTTATTAGTTTGGTTTGGTTCATAAAGTTAAAAACCCAATAAAATTAGTTTTGTTTAGTATTTGAAAAATCCGAACCAACTCGATGCATGCACAACCCTATTACCATCTATGGTCTAAGAACGTTTAAAATTGTATAATTTCCAATAGTAGAAAAAATATATATATAAGCAATTGAGATGTTAATACAAAGTGGTAAAGCCTAGTATGTTTCATTTTATATTTACATTTGTCCGTTCTAAAACATTTATGTAGTTACAAAAAATTTCATTACTATTCCAATTTGATCCGTGATGACATATTACTATACAGTTGAAATTGTATGTTGCAATCCACAAGATTAATAAACTTATTTTTTTTCAAAAGGTAATTAGAGGTATTCCTTAAAATTAGATAAATTAAACTTATTAAATACAGAAATTAATAACTTAAAATTAAATAAATTAATACTTCTAATTATTAAATACAAAAATATATCATTATTTTTAGAACAAACTAAAAGAAAAATGTGTCACACAAAATTAGGACAAAAGAAATAGCATACAACTAAATAAGGTAAGTGCCAACAGGTAAGTAATCTTAGGACTAAGTTAGATTATACTTGATTGTGTAAAATGTTTATTAATAGTATGCACTTTATTAATAAGTAATGTTAGGACTAAGTTAATTGTATATTGAATGAAGCTAAGCAGGGCATCACCAACCTGTCAAAAGCTTAAATTTCTGTTTGATGGGTCCCAAAGTTGCAACAAACTCCCACACACTTTTTCCAACCGTTTCTTCTTCACTTACTACTCTAATTGCACTACACTAAGCTATTGCAAATTTCCATGATTTAAAGCCATTGAATAGACACACACTCTCACTCTCTCCAACTATATAGAGCCCCTTAGGATGTGCTTATAGCTTATAAGCCAAAAGTCATAAGTCAGGAATTTTAACTTATGACTTTGCCTTATTTTTATTGTTTTGGTTTAAAAACAGGTGTTTCAAAACACTTTTTTTTAATCTTACCCAAACACTACAAAAGTGATTAAAAGTTATTTTGGCTTAAAAACACCTAAAATAAGTCAGTCCAAACAGGTTCATACTTTTTTTTGTCTCAAAATGCTTGTCGTGCTTACTAAAAATATCTATCTCATTTTTTTTTTTTATCATTTAAAGTTCAAAACAAAATTAATTTGTTTCCCCACTTGTCCTTACTAGTAATTTGCTTTTGAAGACAACAAATTAGGGGTGGGCATTGCATGGTAGATACGGATTACTAAACCGAAATCGAAATTTTCTATACCGTGGTTTCGGTATTATGGTATTTGGTATGATATTTGGTATGCATTTTGTTATATCCCGTATTTTTGTACGATGAATTATTCGTAAGCTAATCGATATAAGTCCGAGGACAAGATTATTTTTGGATATGCGACAAGGACTTTTAATCCCCGATTTTAATTAGTGCACGATTTGCGTATAAATTTCAAATAGCATAGAAATATTAGTGGAGATTAGGATTAATTAACCATGATTAGATTATTAAGTGGGGATTAGTGATTAATTAAGATTAATTAAGTTAATTAGACCACTAAGTGGGCCCCACAAAATGTGGCTGAATCTGATTGGTGCTTGGTTGAGTGGGACACATGTCATTGTGGCTGGTGGAATATAAAAGCTTGGTGGATGACTCATTAATCACTTCATCTTCATAATTCACCTTCATCTTTACAAATTGTTGAAAGAATACTCCTAATTGACCCATGGCCATGGCACTTACCATGGCATTCACAACCAACTCCAAATGAAAAAGGAAGAGAATTATAAATCCCTATTGTGTTCTAAACATTCAAGGAGGCAGCCAAAGCTCACGGCCAGCCAATATGGTGAAAGGACGGGAATTTTGATTCCATAAAAGTGTTCTAAATGTTCCAAGGAGGCAGCAAGATTAGAAGTTAAAGTTGAAGAAGGTGAAGTGGGCAAATGGTGCAAGTTATTGTAGGGCTGTCCTAATTAAATTGAGGTAAGATTTCTTCTTTTGTCATGAAATTGGAGTTAATGATGTTGTAATGGAGAGATCAATTTGTATTAAGTGAAGTTGGAAGTAAGAAAATTGCATGATTGGTATTGGCATTGAAATGGACAGAAATGGAGTTGTTCAAATTAGGTTGGGTTTGATTGTTGTTATTGTTATTAATATTATGGATTATGTGTTAAAAGTGAAGGAATTATATATGTTAATGTTAAGGTTCCGTTTGGGCCGTGTTGGGGCTGTTCTAATCTAAAAATGGTGGATTAATTTCGATTAATGTTGTCGTTATTGTGGTCGTTGACTATATGATGAAAGTGAAGGAATTTGATATTGAAAGTTATAGTTGTATTGTATTGAGAACGATCTGGTTCGGTTGCGTTGTCGTTTTGTTAAATCGAGGACTAAGTGTAGTAAGATCATGCATTGTGTTGTAATTGTTGGACTATTATAAGGTCGTTTCAATGAAGTGTTATGGCTATAGATTATTAAAAATAACTTGAATATGTCGTAGTCGTTATGTTAACGATTAGTGAATGTTGTAATGTGTGGGGCGATTTGGAATGTTATGCGAACATTTCGGAGTATTCTTGAATCTTGTTTTGGCTAGTCTTGATATAGTACTTGAACGTGTGGTTATGGATGTTGATTTGGTCGTTTCATAGTTGGCTTGAATGTGAGGGAAATGAACAATATAGGGGAAATGCCGCCCAATTTTCTAGAAGTAAGCTACTAACGTCGAAATACATTTTAAACCTTTCAGTAGCTTAACTATAGTTCTTAACGTCTTAATATAGGCTGAGACACTTCGGGCAGCGTATACGTATTGTATCACGGATAAGCGATAAAGGTATGTAAAGCTATCCCTTCTTTCTTTTTAGCATGATCTATGTGAGACAAACAAATAATGAATGTATAAACTCCAAAGAAGCTCCTATTCTTAGAGACACTAGGATGGCTAATGTTCTTGATTTTCCGAAGCTATTTCATTATGTCTTGATACGTGTCTATGATTCCAGAATTCCTACTTGATATACTCCATAATGACATTCGAGGGGTACTAGACATGACTGTTGTCTTTGATTCTCAAATGTTAGTTCATTCTAATTATTCTATTGAGTCTCAGATGATGATTTAGTTTGCATATGGTTGCTCACTACTCTGCTCGTGCATCTTTGTTATTATATCTTTCACCGAGTCCCGAGCCGGTATGTTTTCGTGCACGCCACCGCATTGTTCACCGAGTCCCTCACTAGAGGGCGGGTACGGATATATATATGATATGATGATATGATGATGTGATGATAGCACCGAGTCCCATGATGGGCCGGACATGGTATACATGTATACGACTTATTCACCGAGTCCACAATGGGTCGGATATGGTATATGATATAGTTATGCATGACTTTCATTTCATATGGTACAGGTACAGTGATTTCTTGATTGTCATACTTGGCTCCTGTAATCTATTTCGCTTATGATCTTTCTTATCGTATTTCATGCTTTATATACTCGGTACATATCTCGCATCGACCCCCTTTCTTCGGGGGGGCCGCGTTTCACGCCCGCGGTACGGATACTCGATTTGGTGATTCTCCGGCCAGAGAACTTCTACTCGGTGTTTGGAGAGCTCCATTATTCCGGAGCCTAGACTATTTTGATACGGATCTTTTGATGTAGATTTATGTTTATCCAGGGTACGGCGGGGGCCACGTCCCGTCATATTTCACTATCGATACTCTTAGAGGTCCGTAGACATATGTGTGGGTCGTATATGGATGTTGTTCCAACCTATCTCAAAATGACTTATTTTTGGGATGTTCCCGTACGTAGTGGCAAGCATTGTCGCTTGCGTATATATTTTGGGATGTTCCCGCACATAGTGGCGACCTTGTCGGCTCGCGTATTGTGCTTTCTGATTAGTCGTGACTCCTCGGGAGACAAGTTATTATGATATATGACATTCTGAGATAACGTCTTGTTTTTGCAAAGTTTCCATATTGTCCTTAGTTTCAGTCTATTATATCTAACAGGTATGTTTACGAGTGTCCAGCTCGGGCACTAGTCACGGCTTACGGGGTTGGGTCGTGACAAAAGTGAGTATCGAGCGCCATCATCCTCGGAGTGCCTACGGGCCGTGTCTAGTAGAGTCTTGTTTATCGGTGTGTTGTGCACCACATCTATAGCGAGAAGCTACGGGACATTTAGGATGTTACCTTTCTTTCATATCTAAGATCGTGCGATAGAGCCAAGCCATAGAAATGAGATTCCCGATACTAACCCTTGATTTTAGCGGAAGAACTAAGATCGACGGAAGAGAGTGATCGATGATATTGTAAGTTGTAAAGTACACAGGTAAGCAATGGTACGAAAGATGTGTGTCGGGCAAGGTATTTGAAGTACGATTGAAATGTAAAGTTGAAGATCGAAAGGGAAAGTAAACAGGAAAGTATAACAGGTGCAGTTTGAGTTGGACATACGAGGTAAGTTCATTATTTTCATCCGTTGTTGATATCGGAGCCCCGTGTGGGCGTGATATGATATATATATATATATATATATATATATATATATATATATATATATATATATATATATATATATATATATATTCTGCGTGCGAGTTTTGAGATAGTGAGAAATACAGAGGAAACTCTGCCAAAATTTTCCTATAAATAAAAAGAGAATGAGATATAGGTTTGTAATATGTCTTGAAAGGTTGTGCCAATAGTAATGATAGGATTTGACTAAGTTGCTAGTACGGTACGATCGACCTTGAGAAATAAGTTAATTCTTTGAATTGATGGTAATAGTAGTTAGGAGGTCTATATCAATATGGTAAAAAGAATTTGGAAAGGGCTTGTGATACTAAGAGGTGATTTAGAAAAGGCGTAAAATCTTGATAGAGTGTTATATTAAGATACACCGATTTGAATTGATAAAAAGCGAGGATAAATTATGACGAGTTTATAGTTAAAAGAAGTAATAGTATGATTAAGACAAGAGTACAGAGGAAAAAGAATTGTGACGGATGTGAATGTATTGATAAGACAGCTTGTGAGATATTAAGGATAAGATTGACCAGAAAGGGTAAAAGGTTAAGAAGTGTCACACTATAGGATTGATTATGAACAGGATATAATGTGAATATAATGAGTGTTATGTCCCGTATTTTTGTACATTGGAATATTTTAAGCTAATCGAGATAAGTTCAAGGACAAGATTATTTTAGGATATGAGATAGAGACTTTTAATCCCCGATTTCTAAATTAGTACATGAATTGCCTATAAATTTTAATTGGTATAGAAATATTAGTGGAGATTAGGGATTAATTAACCATGATTAGATTATTAAGTGGGGATTAGAGATTAAATTATTATTAAATCAGGTCACTAAGTGTGCCAAGTGGACCCCACTATGGCATGGCCAAATACGATTGGCCACACCATAAGTGGGACATGTGTCACTTATATGTCTTTGCGTATATATGACCAAGTGATGACTAATTGAGTAATATCCTTCAAATTCATCTTTCATCAAAACAAAAGCTAGAGAGAGAGCTCCGACCATGGCGCGACTCGCGGCCGTATGGCTGTGCTAATTGAGCACTTGTCCTTGATCCAAAAACAAATTTTCTAAGGTGTTCCTATCACTTAAGGACCTATAGCAACGTGAATTTGAGCATTTGGGGCAGCAAGAACACTTGCGATTTTAATTCACTAAATTCAGCAAATTATGGAGCCAAGTTGTTAAGGTAAGGTTTAATCTTCTTTTACATGTTTTTAGAGGTGGTTTGGACTTGTTGTAACTTGGTAGATATGAATTGAATCCATGGAATTATGTGTGTTGATGTTGAGATGTTGTTAGGCCGTGTAGGAGGCTGTTTTGATTAGGCATGGTGAATTAATTTTAAGTAATGTTATGGTTGTTGTTGTCACGGATTGTGTGATGAGAATGAAGGCATCAAAATGGTTAAAGTTGAAGTTGAATTTGTTTTGTGGGCTGTTGTAAGGATTATGGTGATATTAATGTAGTTTTCTTGCATATGAATGAGTGATGTAGTTGTCGTGTGGTTGCTGGTATATTTCACTAAATTAGATGAAAAGATTGTATGAAATAACGTATAAGAAGCGTATGTGGTTTGCTTGGTGTATTCGTAGATGTTCGTGAGATTATCGGGCATCTTTTCATGTTGTAATTAAAACTATTTTGGACATGTTGTTATTCTTGTTGAATTGGAAGATTAAGTATAGTTAAGATTATACCTTGTGTTGTTGTATTGGTTGGGCTGTTATAAGATCGTTTCGATGAAAATGTTATGACTATGGATCATTAAGAATGGCTTGAATATGTCGTAGTCGTATGTGGATTATTATCGAATGTTGTAAAATGTGGGCTGTTGGGAATGCCATGCGGGCTGTTCGGGTGTTCTCGAATCTTGTCTTGATTAGCCTCAACATAGTACTTGAACGTGTGGTTGTTGATGTTGACTTGGTTATTGTGTAGTTGGTTGAATATAAAGGAAACGCCGTCTAATTTGCTAGAAATGAGCTACTAACGTTGAAATACGTTTTGAACCTTCCCGTAGCTTAACCATAGTTCTTGACGTCTAATATAGGTTGAGACTCTTCGGGCAAAGATATACGTATTGTGTTACGGATAAACGTTAAAGGTATGTAAAGCTATCCTTTCTTTCTTTTGGCATGTCTTAGATATAAGTGACGTATGATATGAGCTTTGGGGTAATTTTATTCATAAGTTCCGAGTGTGATTCATGATCCTTATTCACTTCTTAATGTTAGAACTCTTAAGGTAATTGAGCTATTGCCTCTCAAGTCTTCTATACGTTGGATAGTAGTCGGTATGTAAAAGCTCCTATTCTTAAAGACTCTACAAAGACTAATGTCCTTGACCTCTATAAGATGTTTCATATTATCTTGATACATGTCTATGATTCCTGAGGCTCTATTCGATATAGTCCATACTAAATTTAAAGGGTACTTAACGTCACTATCGCCTTGATACTCAGATGTTAGTTCATTCTACTGATTCTATTAAGTCTCAGATGATGATTTAATTTGCATATGGTTGCTCACTACTCTGCTCGTGTATACTGTTATTACATCTTTCACCGTGTCCCGGGCCGGGTATGTATTCGTGCACAGTTTCATTGCATTATTCACCGAGACCCTCAATAGAGGGTCGGGTACGATATGTACATATATGATGATATGATGACATGATGATATGATGATATGATTATGGCACCGAGTCCCATGATGGGCCGGGTATGGTATACGTGTACACGACTTTATTCACCGAGTCCCATAATGTGGCCGGGTATGGTATATGATAATGATATGCATGATTTTGTTTCATAAGGCATGTGCACGATTTCTTGATTATCATACTTGTCTCCTGGAATCTACACTTCGGTTATGATCTTCCTTATTGTATTTCATGCTTTATATCTCAGTACATATCTCGTACTGACCCCCTTTCTTCGGGGGGCTGCGTTTCATTCCCGCAGGTACAAATACTCGCTTTGGTGATCCTCCAGCTTATGACTTCTACTCAACTGTCTTGGAGTGCTCCGTTGTTCCGGAGCTTAGACTTTTGGGACAGACCCTTTTGATGTATATATATGTTTATCCAGGGGTACGGCGGGGCCCTGTCCCGTCATATGTTACTGTTGATACTCTTAGAGGTCTGTAGACATATGTGTGGGTTGTATATAGATGTTGTTCAGTTGTGTCCATATGACTTATTTTGGGACGTTCCCGTACGTAGTATATAGTGGCAGCCTTGTCGGCTTGCGTATATGTTTGGGAATGTTCCCGTACGTTGTGGCAGCCTTGTCGGCTCGTGTATTATGATATCTTTTGATTGGTTGTGACTCCTCAGGAGACAGGTTACCTTGATATATGTATGTGACGTTCTGAGATAACGTTATGTTTTCACAAAGCTTCCATATTATGTTTAGTTTCAGTTTGATTATGTCTAACAGATATGTATACGAGTGTCCAGCTCAGGCACTAGTCACGACCTACGGGGTTGGGTCTTGACAATGAGGATTGTTATGAAAATGAGTAAAGCCTAGTGAAGAAGTGACTAAAAGATATGACGTGATCTATGTGACTAAAGTATAAAGGCGAGCTATAGAACGAATAAGAAGGACTTATAAAGTTCTCCTATAGGAAAGTTCGAATAAAGATTACGTGATAAACGGAAACGATAACGAGCAATTCCATATTAAGGAGTTTATTGAAAGGAGGAAATAAGAAGAAAGCGAGATAATAGTGCAGTAATAAGTCATGACATGTATAGCCGAGAACACGAGTAATATAAGTGATGGGACTGTGAAAGACCAAACTATAGAAAGATGAGCAACGAGATAGAATGAAAGTGCTAGAAATGCAGACTATGATAAGAACAAACGAGATGAACGAAATACATTTTGAAAACGAGAAGGGTTATGCGAGGATGTTTCCCGAAGGATACAGAGGTAGCATAACATTTCTCGTAAGTACGTAATAAAAGATAGACATAGACGGGAGAAATGATAAGGGAATTCTAAAGGAAGTACCCAAGATAGACGTAATAAAATGGAGTATGAGTGTAAAATAACAAAGGGAAATATATAATTATGAACTTAAAGGTATAGTACAACGACAAGGTTATAAAATAAGATTGTCATTTAGATGAACTTGATATGATTTTGAGTAAGTTAGAAGTGAGTGCAGACAGGTACACAATAAGGGTAAAAGGGCATAAGGCATAAAGGAGTACCGCGTGTACACGACTTCACCTCGAAAATAGGGGAACCCTTAAACAAAGAGGGTAGGTTTGGGAGAAAAGATGTAGTAAATCTATTAA
>NC_081353.1:41258998-41272989 GCF_029784015.1 Lycium ferocissimum | reverse complement strand
TGTATTATGATATCTTTTGATTGGTTGTGACTCCTCGGAGACGGTTACCTTGATATATATGTATGTGACGTTACGAGATAACGTTGTGTTTTTATAAAGCTTCCATATTATGTTTAGTTTCAGGTTGATTATGTCCACGTATATGTATACGAGTGTCCGGCTCGGCACTAGTCACGACCTACGGGGTTGGGTTGACAATGAGGATTGTTATGAAAATGAGTAAAGCCTAGTGAAAAGTGACTAAAAGATATGACGTGATCTATGTGACTAAAGTATAAAGGCGAGCTATAGAACGAATAAACGAATAAGAAGACTTATAAAGTTCTCTATGAGGAAAGTTCAGAATAAAGATTATGTGATAACGGAAATGATAACGAGCACCAGAGAAGAAGGAGTTTATTGAAAGGAGGAAATAAGAAGAAAGCGAGATAATAGTGCAGTAATAAGTCATAACATGTATAGCCGAGAACACAAGTAATATAAGTGATGGGACTGTGAAAGACCAAACTATAGAAAGATGAGCAACGAGATAGAATGAGTGCTAGGAAATGACTGGTATGATAAGAACAAACAGGGATGAACGAAATACATTTTGAAAATGAGAAAGGGGTTATGCAGAAGTGATGTTTCCCGAAGGATACAGAGGTAGCATAACATTTCTCGTGCACAGAATAAAAGATAGACATAGACGGGAGAAATGATAAGGGAATTCTAAAGGAAGTACCCAAGATAGACGTAATAAATGGAGTATGAGTGTAAAATAACAGGGAAATATATAATTATGAACTTAAAGGTATAGTACAACGACAAGGTTATAAAATAAGATTGTCATTTAGATGAACTTGATATGATTTTGAGTAAGTTAGAAGTCGGTACAGGGTACACAATAAGGGTAAAAGGGCATAAGGCATAAAGGAGTACTGCGTGTACACGACTTCACCTCGAAAATAGTGGAATCCTTAAAGGACAAAGACGGTAGGCTTGAGGAGCAAATGATGTATTGTAAATCTATTAAAGGAAACAGATGATATAGGTTGGGATAGAGATAATGTTACAAGAGGACTTTGGACACTTATCATCGGAATATAAGTGCTACCTAATTGAGATTGGAACGACTACAAGTACCAATTAATTATTGATTGGAGTAAGTGGAATGTGGCCTTGGATGAGTTGCTACATTGGTCGCATTACTCGAGTACAGATTATCAGATGAGATTTTGTACTATATATAGAAAGGTTCTCGTCGCTTCGCGATGTTGTTAAGGTTTCGTACGTGGATAATCAAAGTTATACATCATAAGGAAAAGACATGGATATGGTACAGTATACCAAGTGAATTGGAAAAAGGATCAGATGAATTTGAGATTGGAAATAGGGACATAGAGCAGAATATAAACAGATAATGGTATAAGTACACCCTTAAGGGGGAAGCGGGTGAGAGAAATGCAAGTGTGAGATGGAAACAATTGACACTGCAATATATTTGATATGGATGCTTGAGCTTCAAGTGAGATCCCCTGCTGAAACAGGTTAGCAAGATCTAAAAGCCAAAGAATAAATGGACAGAAGTCAGGATGGTATTTGAGACAGTGTTGAGAAATTTTTGTAAAGATCTTGAATAATATGACATTAGAAAGTGGGTGCTTGTAAAAAAAAAAAAAAGAATACGACAAGAGAATGGTAACGAGTAACTTAAGAGATATTGTGAAAGATAGCAATGCTATGCTGGATTAGAGGCTAAGATGTTGGCAATAGAGTTGTTCGCTAATGATATTGGACATAAGTAGCAAAGGAGGAAGGAATAGAAAATCTCCTATAGTAGGAAGTGAGAAAATCAAAGGGTGAATAAAGGAAGGGAAAGGAGTATGACAAGATAGGCTACGAGCGAATTTTAGTACGGAGGAGATATGTAAAGCAGAATGAACCAGGAGAAGGAAAGACTGTGACTAAGATTGAATATACTTTATACAAGTTGTACAAGAATAGTTATACAACCTACGAATATATGTATACTAAGAATGAGACCAAGTGAGTACTTGATAAGAAAAGTAAGGATTTAGTAATAACAATGCAGTTGTGATATTTTAGGTACATTAAGGAAAGATGTAAAGATGGTTTAAGCTAAATTACCGAGAAAGAATTAATACTGAGGGAAAATAGGACATGGCCATGGTTGAGTTGAAGGTTTATCCCGATACCGATTGTAAGATAAGAGAGGAGAAGGCAAGGTAAAACATGAAGACTAGTGAGACGACGCTAAGGTATTTCTTGGGCTAATTTGAGCACCTTCGCATATTCTTGTAAAGATTGCAACATAATGTGTGACAGAAGAACTAAGAGCAAAATCTGAGTAAAGAGGCAATAGAAGAGTTTGAATTAAAAATAAAAAGAAACGACACGAGATAATATGCCTAAAGTGTTACAAGTTGGATTAAGGGAAATTGTGAAATGGTTTAAGCGAGACGATCGAACAAGTCAAGTTACTAGGATGATGAATTTATATGTCAAATAAAAAAAATTCTTTCGAGAATTATACCGAAATGATAGACGGAGCACGGAACGGCTATGTAAAGTTATTATATGAGGGAACTCCGGCGCCACTTGATAGCCAACTCTAAGGATTGAGGTTAAGAGCTAAAAAGTAGAGTGACAGTTAAAAAGTCTTTTGAAAGAATCGAGAAGTAATACATGAGGTCGAAGATTCCGGAATATGGACTTCATTACAGGCTTACCTCGCACTCCACGAAAGTATGACTCTATATGGGTTATTGTGGATAGGCCGACAAAATCCGCCCATTTTCTTCCAGTCAAGACTACTTATTCAGCTGAGGACTATGCGAGGTTATACATCAAGGAGATAGTGAGATTTCATGAGGTTCCCACATCTATTATCTCAGACTGAGGAGCTCAGTTTGCGATTAACTTCTGGGGATCATTCCAGAAGGGATTGGGGACACAAGTGAGTCTTAGCACAGCATTTCACCCTCAGATTGACGGACAGGCCGAGCGTACTATTCAGACCTAGAAAATATGTTGCGGGCCGGTATTATTAACTTCAGAGGTAGCTGGGATGATCATTTGCCACTTATCGAGTTTGCTTATAATAATAGCATAGCTACCATTCTAGTATCCAGATGGCACCGTATGAGGCCTTACATGGAAGGAGGTGCAGGTCACCCAGTGGTTGGTTCGATGTTGGTGAGACTAACTAAGTTAATCGGCCCAGATATGATTCGACAAGCCATTGATAAGGTGAAGCTTATTCGGGGAAGGTTATTAGCGACCTAGAGTCGACATAGTCATAATGAGATAATCGACGTCGACACTTAGAGTTCCAGATTGGTGATTAGGTATTCCTGAAGGTGTCACCCATGAAGGGTGTAATGAGGTTCGGCAAGAGAGGGAAGCTTAGCCGGAGGTACATTGGGCCTACCATCTGATTTGGAAATAGTACATCCAGTCTTTCATGTATCAATGCTTCGTAAATGTATTGGTGACCCTTCTAGAGTATTCCCTGTAGACAATGTTCAGGTAACGGAGGAGTTGTCTTACGAGGAGAACCCTATAGCTATACTTGATTATATTGATTGGTAGATGAGCCTATATGCTATAGCAATAAAAGAGACTCCTCCGAAATCTTTATAAGACCTTGTAAGACTAGTTTAACATTCGAGGACGAATGTTCTAAAGGGGGGAAGGATGTTATATCCCGTATTTTTGTACGATGAATTATTCGTAAGCTAATCGATATAAGTCAAGGACAAGATTATTTTTGGATATGCGACAAGGACTTTTAATCCCGATTTTAATTAGTGCACGATTTGCTTATAAATTTCAAATAGCATAGAAATATTAGTGGAGATTAGGGATTAATTAACCATGATTAGATTATTAAGTGGGGATTAGTGATTAATTAAGATTAATTAAGTTAATTAGACCACTAAGTGGGCCCCACAAAATGTGGTTGAATCTGATTGGTGCTTGGTTGAGTGGGACACATGTCATTGTGGCTTGACACATGTTATTGTGGCTGGTGGCATATAAAAGCTTGGTGGATGACTCATTAATCACTTCATCTTCATAATTCACCTTCATCATTACAAGTTGTTGAAAGAATACTCCACTATGACCAGCCATGGCGTACCGCGGCCATGGCATTCACAACCAACTACAAATGAAAAAGAAGAGAATTATAAATCCCTATGGTGTTCTAAACATTCAAGGAGGCAGCCATGGCTTCCAAAGCTCACGGCCAGCTAATATGGTGAAAGGAAGGGAATTTTGATTCCATAAAAGTGTTCTAAATGTTCCAAGGAGGCAAAGAAGATTAGAAGTTAAAGTTGAAAAAGGTGAAGTGGGCAAATGGTGCAAGTTATTGTAGGTCTGTCTAATTAAATTGAGGTAAGATTTCTTCTTTTATCATGAAATTGGAGTTAATGATGTTGTAATGGAGAGATCAATTTGTATTAAGTGGAATTGGAAGTAAGAAAATTGCATGATTGGTATTGGCATTGAAATGGACAGAAAGGAGTTGTTCAAATTAGGTTGGGTTTGATTGTTGTTATTGTTATTAATATTATGGATTATGTGTTAAAAGTGAAGGAATTATATATGTTAATGTTAAGGTTCCGTTTGGGCCGTGTTGAAAACTTTTGTTCTAATCTAAAAATGGTGGATTAATTTCGATTAATGTTGTCGTTATTGTCACCAAACTTGTTGACTATATGATGAAAGTGAAGGAATTTGATATTGAAAGTTATAGTTGTATTGTATTGAGAACGATGTTTGGTTTGGGTTGCGTTGTCGTTCTTGTTAAATTGGAGGACTAAGTGTAGTTAGATCATGCATTGTGTTGTAATTGTTGGACTATTATAAGGTCGTTTCGATGAAGTGTTATGGCTATAGATTATTAAGAATAACTTGAATATGTCGTAGTCGTTATGTTAACGATTAGTGAATGTTGTAATGTGTGGGCTGATTTGGAATGTTATGCGGGCGTTCGGAGTATTCTTGAATCTTGTTTTGGCTAGTCTTGATATAGTACTTGAACGTGTGGTTGTTGATGTTGATTTGGTCGTTTCATAGTTGGCTTGAATGTGAGGGAAATGAACAATATAGGGGAAATTCCGCCCAATTTTCTAGAAGTAAGCTACTAACGTCGAAATACGTTTTAAACCTTTCCGTAGGTTAACTATAGTTCTTAACGTCTTAATATAGGTTGAGACACTTCGGGCAGCGTATACGTATTGTATCACGGATAAGCGGTAAAGGTATGTAAAGCTATCCCTTCTTTCTTTTTGGCATGATCTATGTGAGACAAACAAATGATGAATGTATAAACTCCAAAGAAGCTCCTATTCTTAGAGACACTAGGATGGCTAATGTTCTTGATTTCCAGAAGCTATTTCATTATGTCTTGATACGTGTCTATGATTCCAGAATTCCTACTTGATATACTCCATAATGACGTTTGACGGGTACTAGACATGGCGTTGTCTTTGATTCTCAAATGTTAGTTCATTCTAATTATTCTATTGAGTCTCGAGATGATGATTTAGTTTGCATATGGTTGCTCACTACTTTCGCTCGTGCATCTTTGTTATTATATCTTCACCGAGTCCGGGCCGGGTATGTTTTCGTGCGGTTCACTTTGCATTGTTCACCGAGTCCCTCACTAGAGGGCGGGGTACGTATATATATATATATATATATATATATATATGATGATGTGATGATAGGCACCGAGTCCCATGATGGGCGGGCATGGTATACATGTATACGACTTATTCACCGAGTCCATAATGGGCCGGATATGGTATATGATATAGTTATGCATGACTTTCATTTCATAAGGTACAGGTACAGTGATTTCTTGATTGTCATACTTGGCTCCTGTAATCTCTATTTCAGTTATGATCTTCCTTATAGTATTTCATGCTTTATATACTCGGACATATCTCGTACGACCCCTTTCTTCGGGGGGCTGCGTTTCATGCCCGCAGGTACAGATACTCGATTTGGTGATTCTCCATCTTAGGACTTCTACTCAGCTGTTGTCTTGGAGAGCTCCATTGTTCCGGAGCCTAGACTATTTTGGTACAGATCTTTTGATGTTGATTTATGTTTATCCAGGGGTACGGCGGGGCCCTGTCCCGTCATATTTCACTATTGATACTCTTAGAGGTCTGTAGACATATGTGTGGGTTGTATATGGATGTTATTCAGCTATGTCAAAATGACTTATTTTGGGATGTTCCCATACGTAGTGGCAGCCTTGTCGGCTTGCGTATATATTTTGGGATGTTCCCGTACGTAGTGGCAGCCTTGTCGGCTTGCGTATTGTGCTATGCTTGATTAGTCGTGACTCCTCAGGAGACAGGTTATTATGATATATGACGTTCTGAGATAACGTCTTGTTTTTGCAAACTTTCCATATTGTCCTTAGTTTCAGTCTATTATATCTAACAGGTATGTTTACGAGTGTCCAGCTCGGGCACTAGTCACGGCCTACGGGGTTGGGTCGTGACACATTTTTAACAAGTTTAGTATTCGGTATTCATAAAGAAAATACCGAATACCATACCGACATATATAATTACACATACAATTCGTATATCTTAGTATTATAATACTAACATATATATATATAAACTAGTATTATTAAAAAACTAATTGCTTAAATGTTGGAACTTTGACTACTCTATCTTGATTTAAATGTCTTTTTTGTGTAATTGATTTACGAAGGGGATTGCTTGCACTTTCTTTTGAATATTTTTACATGTGTAAGGTGTTTAGTACAGAACAATTGAGACGTTTCTTAAGTAGCGGAAGTCATAATTCTCCACGCTATGAGTATATGTAAGTCGAAGTCGGACAAACTATGATACTGATTTACCGTACCGTAAAATACCGAAAACGAACTTTAAAATACCGAACCATCCCGAATTAACTTGGTACGGTAATGGTATAGTACTTTTAGAAACTGAAAACTGAAATTACCGTACCGAAGTTTCAAATACCATACCATGCCCACCCCTACAAATAACTCAATTATGTCACATAAATAGAGTAAATATTCAATATGAAAGGATTAAACTCTAAGACATAAATAAGGGTAAAATAGACAAACACTCCCCCCCCCCCCCCCCCCCCCACCATTAATGTTTTCTTAAAGATGTGTAAATGAAAAATTCGACAAATATTTCGAGACGGGAGTATATTTTTTTTTTTTTTTTTGCATGTGTACATAAGGTTTGAAGCGAAAATGGTTGAACCAGCGCGCGAATGGCGAGATCCATTATTTAGTGTTCACAATTCCCACTTTCCTTAATTACTACCACCCCATTATTATTATTATTATTGTTCCATTTTTGGATTTCTTTCTTTTTATGATAACCTTTTGACCATCTGATCAAGAATCATGAAGAGGTTGAAAAGAAGCTTGAGTGATGAGCCACAGACAGTGTGTTTGGATCGTGGTGTTACTATGGGTTCAGAGTCGAGATGGGGTTTGGATCCAATGAAATATATTGGTATTTTCATTGTTTGTTTGATGGTTTTAACAGTGTTATTCTCAGGCTCTATTATACTCAAGGACCTACCTTCTGATAGCCGCCTCAGATTCTTTGATTTTAAACCTCCAAATGGTACTATATTTAGTCTCCACATTCATTTTTTTTTGCTTTCTTTAGGTTTTATTTACACATATGGTCTCTTATACTTTTCCAAGATTTAAGTTTTTCGGTGGACCCTATATCTGTGTTAAAAAATCCACTTAATATGTATAAATAGTTTATCAAGAACCAAGTAACTTTTTTTTTAGGAATCGAGAATCCATAAACTTAAGGTTTGCTGTTGCAGAATAGATACATTTATCACCCATGCACATGACCGGGTGTAGTATGAGAGCAGCGAGTGCGCGGACTATCCTCGGCTTTTGGACTATGTATATAGTTTTACAGAAATATGGATGTGCATCTACTATCATAAAATAGTGGTGTGTATAGAACCTACTTGACTTAAATTCATGGATTGCGCATGCATACATGTGTAACAATGTACTCCAATGTTGATGGTCTATAGGTTTACCACTGGCAATAATGGAGTAAGGATCTTTGTTTTAGGAACTGCCGATTACTGGATGTAGTGATTTGCCAGAAAAGTTTAAAAAAATTGATTTGATTGTCAGTACTAATAATTTGTTGCTCTGAAAAGCAGGAATAGGACAAAAAGAAATTCACACCAAACAAGGTATATGAATGAATGAGTAATTAACTATCAGTAATAAGTCTCCGTCAACTTTGTAGGTGGTCTCTTTATGTGCTTTTGTTCTTATTTCCTTATTACTTGTGAAATTGTCATCTTAATTGTTGTAAATTGCCTATTGTTTTTGGCCTGATAGCTGATTCATTTGCCGTCTGCTAGTAAATTCCATTTCAGTGACGAGAAGTCCAAGTGCATTCTCTGTTTCTCCCTACGACATTGTGTTGGGGGTGAAAATGAATCCAAAGTAATGGCTTTGAGTGCCTTATGTAGATTGAAACAATGTACAGTAATTAGGTGAACCCAGGATCCGAGTTTTTTATTTTGTGCTTGTCTTTGCACATTGGCCCAGTAATCTGGCTTCACTCACACTCTTAATAGTGTGTGAAGAAAGTTAAGGAGACGCTATTGCTTTTGAAGATTAAATCAGTAGAATAGAGCTAAAGCTTAAGAAGCAAGGTTCACTGCAGAAGATTCAGTTTAATGTCAGTAATTTTGTTGCATGAATCACATAAGTCAATCAAGGTTAACCCTACAGTGTTTTGTTTGCAAGCTTGCTGTTCTAGTTTGATTGTGGATCTAACGCTTTGAAAATTGTTTGTTATCTGTTTGTTTTACGGATAGATTATTCATGCTATTTGGACCGTTTGGCTTCCCTAAAATATGTGATCAGCCTTTTCTTTTATTTGTTTAACTTCTTTTTGTCTTTTCCAGCCACTGAAGATGTTCATCATCTGCAAGTTACCGCACAGAAAGATAAACTGCTTGGTGGCCTTCTTCCTTCTGGATTTGATGAAAGATCTTGTCTGAGTAGACATGAGTCAGTCTTATATCACAAAGAACTACGACAGAAGCCTTCTTCTTATCTCATCTCAAGGTTACGAAACTATGAGGCTCTTCATAAGCAATGTGGACCTCATACACTATTATACAATAGAAGTGTCGAGCTTATCAAGTCTGGTCAATACGGAGGTTCTGCAGATTGCAATTTCTTGGTTTGGATTTCCTATAGTGGTTTAGGAAATAGGATACTAACCTTAGCTTCTGCTTTCCTCTATGCTCTTCTTACAAATCGAGTCCTACTTGTTGATCCCGGAGTTAATATGCCTGATCTATTCTGTGAACCTTTTCCCCAGGTTTCCTGGTTGCTTCCTCCAGATTTTCCTATAATCAATCAGTTTGGTACGTTTAATCAGAAATCACCTCATTGTTATGGTTATATGGTGAAGCATGATATCATAGGCAATTCAACTGGTTCAATACTACCTCCCTTCATCTACCTTCATTTAGCTCATGACTATGATGATCAAGATAAATTATTTTTCTGTGACGAGGACCAAAGTCTTCTCCAAAAAATCCCTTGGCTAGTCATGAGGACAGATAACTATTTTGTGCCTTTTCTATTCTTGATACCATCGTTCGAGCAAGAGCTAAATAAACTTTTTCCGGAAAAAGAAACCATTTTCCACTTTCTGAGTAGATACCTGTTCCATCCCACAAATTCTGTATGGGGGCTTGTTATGAGGTACCATAAAGCTTATTTAGCCAACGCAGATGAAAAACTAGGCATTCAAATTAGAGTCTTTGATTCAGGTGTTGGTCTTTTTAAGTATGTACTGGATCAGATCTTCGCTTGTATGATGAAGGAGAATCTGCTGCCACGAATTAACCGGGGGGAGCCTATAGTCCGCCCATCCGAGAAACAGAAGACTATAGCCATCCTTATCACTTCTCTAAGCCCCGGATACTTTGAAGAGTTCCGAAACATGTATTGGGAGAATCCCACTGTGACAGGAGAGATCGTTGGTGTTTACCAGCCAAGTAAGGAGGAACATCAGCAAATGGAGAAGCTCATACATGACAGAAAGGCGTTGGCAGAAATGTATCTACTGAGTTTGACAGACAAATTGGTTACAAGTGCATGGTCGACTTTCGGATATGTAGCTCATGGTCTTGGAGGTTTGAAGCCCTGGATTCTATACAAGCCTGTGAACCAGACAGCTCATAATCCGCCCTGTGCTCGAGCTGCATCATTGGAGCCATGTTTCCATGCCCCACCATACTATGATTGCAAAAGGAAAACGGGAACTGACACGAGTAAAATCGTTCCTCACGTGAGGCACTGCGAGGATGTGAGCTGGGGTTTAAAGCTATTTGACCAAAAATGGTGAGCTATAACCATGTAGGTTGTTAGCTGTATCCACTTGTGTAAACAAGAGTCAGGTTTTCCCTTCAAGATACATTTTTGCTCTCTGGTGAACTGAACGCTGACAAAGGGTTGATCAAATCTTTGTGTTTAGCTTTGCATCTCCTACCTTTTTCACTCCATTCAGAAGCCAGAACCTTTTTAGCTGATCAAAAGACGATGCAGAATGATGGTACCATCGAGTTCTTAGTTCTGCACAAATATAGAAATCAACTGCTCATGCTGGCTGTATGCTGCTGGTTTTAGTTCTCCAGCCTGAATATAGTTTCTCTCGGTTTATAAAGTTGTCACTTGGTTAAGTTGCATAATCCTAAACCCCACTTTCTCATTGACACGGATTCTTGACATTTAAAAATTTGATTAACTCCCGAACTTCTTAAAAATTTGGCAGAGGCTCCTTTATAACTAGAGTTACCCGAAAGCTTACAACCTGTCCAATCTCAGCTACAACCAATGCACAAAACATCACATGTACTCAAAGTAGAGGCGAAGCCAGGATTCGAAGCTTGTGGGTTCGGCGTTCTAATTCTTTAAAGTTACTGGGTTCTTAATTAATAATTTGTACATATTTGACAAAAAAATTTAATACAAATATATAGTTCGGACAAAAGCTACTGAGTTCGGCCGAACCCACACCCGAAGGGCTGGCTCCGCCCCTGACTCAAAGCCACTCTTAGCCGAACATACACTATCAAAACTTCCAAGTTAACTGTAAAGTCCAACAGAGAAGGATATGTGTGTCCTAGCCTTCCGTGAAAGGGACATCGAAGGTTCAACTTGATTCAGCTCAACACACAAATAAAGAATGAAAGAAGGGAAAACATCACAGATGTTTCATTTCTCTCGAAGGTCATAAGTATGGCGCTACATACCAAAGATTTCATGCCTAGTACCTTTATAGTACATGAGAATTTTACTTGGAAGTCTCCATGTGTTGGGCTTCAATTTTGAAGGCAAGAGGCACCTATTTCACTATTGCTGGAATTCTGTTGACGTGTCTAGTTCATATATCCATCAAACTGCCGCATCTTGATTGTTTTTTCTTAATTCAACTTTTGCCCTGTTGAGAATATTTCATTTCAGGACTGGTAATACTACCTTAGAGATCCTTATTCTCATACACCAGAAATTGTACCCCGGATTATATTGAGGGTGAAAGGACCGAGTGCAAGTTAGAACAAAATTGAAAGAAAATGCACTTTTTGGTCTAATTTTATTAGCTAATCCGTATTACCATTCGGGCAAAACTCACTGATTTGACTAATTGGGATTTACTAAGGGGAGTAAAACGCTCCTTATTACCAAGATTTTCTATTCTCAAGGTTTGAATTCAAGACAAAGATTTTCCATTCTCAAGGTTTGAATTCAAGACGTTTAGTTAAGAAATCATCTCACCATACCACTGGCAGTGAACATATTTATATTCAGTTAATTACACGTGCACGTTTAATTGTTGTACCAAACATTTTATTCACAAAATATAAATTAGAAGTACCAAATAACCTTCACTTGCTGCATATAATGCAACTTTAGTGTTATGAAAATTCTTTACCGATGGATAAGAATAGACATTATCATTAACTGAAAAACCAAATTTGCTTGATGGAATATTCAAAAAGTTATAAATAAATGAGACGCCCAAATTGCAATCTACCCGTAGTATAGTATAATCAGTTCGGGCTTCAGAAAGTGAAACCAGAAAATCAGTCGGTATATCTGTTGAGGTAAAAACGCGTCACTATAGCTCACAAACAAATAAGGTCTACAACCCAAAGCTTGTCACTTCTGTTCTGATTGTTGGTTTCTAGAGAGCCTTACCCATTGAATAACAATTTTGGGCCTCCTACAACCTTAACCCACTCTACAATTAAAAAAAAAAAAAAAAGAAAGTGTATATATTCAACTAAACGAAAAAGAAAGAAAAAAAGAAAAGGAGTAACGCAGCAATAGGGACTTTTCGTGTATAATCAGGGGGGTCGATTAGTGCTACAAACACTTAACCCTTTGTAATTCATTCTCACAATGTGGCAGCTCAATGAGGATGAGGTCATAGACTTCAGAAAACCATTATTAACACACATGAGCCAGTAAGATATTTTGATCCAATCGTTTTGGCATGTTTACTTGTTTAGCATTACACCTGCAATCCACACCAGTAGTATTTTATTAACTTAACAAGTTCACGGTCACAGCAGTACGTTTCAGATGACCAATTAACCAGTTCTCTGCTACAACTGCCACTATTACATGTCTATCTGAATGCTCATAGATCTCAGTTCTTCCTCCCTTCACTTAAAATGAAATGATAGCCATGTCTGCAGTTTAAGAAATGAGAGATAAAAACAGTCAGCGGGTTTGAGCATCAAGATGACAACTAATTTGCTCAAGTACGAAAGAAAAAAAAGTTGCACACACGGGTATGGCCTAATTGTCAATGCAATGAGAGACTAGGGTTCATATCACAACAGAGAAGAATAAGGCTAGGTGATTTATTCTCCTCAGTGGGGTTACCCGATACCTATCTTGGCATGAGATAGCGAGTACCCAGTTAAATAGTCGAGGTGCGTTCAAGTTGGCTCAGACACTTAAAGGGCAGCCCGGTGCACTAAGCTCCCACTAGACGCAGAGTCCGGGGAAGGGCCGGACCACAAGGGTCTATTGTACGCAGCCTTACCCTGCATTTCTGCAAGAGGCTGTTTCTACGGCTCGAACCCGTGACCTCCTGGTCACACGGCAGCAACTTTACCAATTACGCCAAGGCTTCCCGATGCACTAAAAGCTCAGACACTAAAAGGGCGACTGGTGGCACTAAGCTCCTACTCAGACGCAGTCCGGGAGGTGGCACAAAGGCCCATTATGGTCTATTATGTGCGCCCTTACTCGTTTCTACTGGTGAGGTCAAGTTTTCCACGCTGAACCCATGACCTCTTGGTCACATGGCACAAAGAATTTACCAATTACGCCAAGGCTCCCCTTCAAGTTGGCTCAGACACTACGGTTATAAAAAAGAGAATGGATCAAACCTCCCTAAACATTACGCTTTTATTAATTTCATACTTAAACTATGTCTTGTTTACGTTACTCCTCTGAGCTATGACTTTCAGTGTTAAACACCCACCCTTTACCCCCCGATACGAACCCAACAAGCACGAAGGCCTTTCACGAAGTCGAGAAGAGAACTTTGGGCAAGAGTTGCAAGCCTTGTTCATGAAAAAAAGGATACCTTGGAGAGATTCTAGAGAAGACTTCGCGGATTTACAACGTTTGGGAGTTGGCATTGGAAGAATTGCAAAGTGGCTAGAAGCGTAAAATGGCTAAAAGTGCAACTATGGGGCTAGTTGCCAGTGGGGTCATCTTGCAAGTTAGGGGTTAGAATGGCAATGGGGGTCGTAATTGCAAGTTATAGGCTTTGGATGCAATTAAATCCTGGGGTATTTTCAAAGACTCCTTTATTTTTAATAGAAGTAAATAGTTCTTTTTATCCATTTAAGACTTATATATTTTGGGAAATTTTATTTTGAGA
>NC_081353.1:41171761-41258898 GCF_029784015.1 Lycium ferocissimum | reverse complement strand
AAACCCCAGCCGGTGGAACTTTATCTCCGTTGTCCAGCCAGCCTTCCTGTAGTTTCTTGTATGCTTCATTAATCTTTGACTGCTTCTCACATAAGACATGCCTTGCTGGAAAGTGAAAGATAAATGTTACCAAATCATAACATCTACAACCCAACAAGATGACCTTTTGGCTACTAAGGGAAAAGGTACCTTTAACGTATGTGCAGGTTCCAAGGCCATCTGCTTTCCCAGCTTTGCCTTTTCCTTTTGAAGCACCATCCTCGCTTCCACCAGCAGCCTGTTTACCCTTTCCCTTTCCAGAATCCTTAGACTTGGCGTCCTTTCCCATAACTTCTGAAGTTTCACAACAATGTACGAAAGAATGATATCAGAATCACAGGATACAACTACAATTTTGCACTTGAATATATGTTCAATTAGGGAAGACCAGTTAGTTTGAGTATGGGCAGTAGAGTGATGGGTGTACATGAAACAGGAGAAGAAGACAACAGAAATCTTAACTCCATATCAAGAAAACAGGAAGAATGGCACAATTGGTAAACAGAACAGACGGAATGATCATTGATATCACAACATCACGATAGTGTGTATGAATATTCCGTGGAATGCAAATAAGCAGCATTTACCTGAGAGAGAGAGAGAGAGAACAAACATGCACAAGAAACTAATTACATGAATGGATTTCAGATAGAAAAGCATTCATCTGCCAGCGTTGCCACAATGTAAGGCATACAAATATTATGGAAATGATCAGACACAACGAAAATCTAATTTATATTATACCACATAACATCTAGTTATATAGATCTTGTAAAGGAGTTCCATAAAAAGAACATATTCTCCAGAGTACGCATTTGAATTTTCATGTAGTAGTACTAAGTACTTCTGGAGCCATTGAACAAAGTTTGCAGGAGACAACCTTGCACTTTAATAATAAAAATACGTAACTGAAGCTAAACATCAATATACATCCAAGTTTTCACAAAAGCAATCCAAGGAGAACAGAACAGCACAACTCAATTAATCCGAATCCGCTAGATCAAGATATCAAGCTTTCTGAGACAGAACCATCTACTCCATCCCTCCAATGACCCTTTAAACTCTGTACCCACTTTTTGATGCATCACCCTCTAGTTTTATGCATAACGGAAAATCTGCGCTGCATCTGAGTGACGCAAGATCAGTTTAACTATGCCTGATTAACTAACCAAGATGGTGAAATAAGTAATAGTATCAGTTTTCATCAAGTTAGCTTACAATGGAAGGTTGCATATCGATCCCAAAGAAACAATCAGACTATCGGCTTCCAAGTGTTTCCACTCCGTCATCTTCAACCACAATATGTTATTGTCTTCCAATTCTTTTAACTCCCCAGTTTTGACTTTTAACTAGCATACTGAGTTTGTAGCATCCAACTCGTTCAGTTCCCCTATTTTAAATTCTGACTAGCACACTGAGTTGGTGGCTTCCAACTCGTTCAGTTCCCCCATTTTAACTTCTAACTAGCATACTAAGTTTCCAAGCCATCCGAGGACATCATGGTGTTATCTTACAGAACTTAAATCCTTGATGAATGTATTACTGATTGGGTAAATAAATGATGCAAATTACTGCATAGAGATCGATTTGGAGTATCTCTGTTGCTGATTTCTTTGTTTTGCTTTAGCATATAAATCTGCTTCCTTGGATACTTTATGCTACAGCAAGTACTGATATCATGAGCTCATGGTGTACTTGATATTTTTTAATCATTTATTAATAGAAGAGATTCAGTGCCATCCTATGACCATAAAATGAAGAAAAACATGTAACAAGGTGAAATGCATCTTCTGATATTACCGCGATCTATATTTTCATAAGGCAATCCCAGTTAGCTTACCTGACAGTCAGTAATTCGAAGTTATTCAACTTGCGTTACCCCTTTGTCACAGGATACAACAGGCATGCGTCATCAACCCCCCCCCCTTTCCCCAACCCAACTCCCCGGTACTAGTGGAGGGTTATCTTTTGAACGCCAACAAAATCCATCAACAACATACCCAGTGTTATCCCACAGGTTGGGTCTGGGGAGGGTAGGGTGTACGCAGACCTTACCCCTACCTCGTGGAGGTAGAGAGGCTGTTTCCGAAAGACCCTCGGTTCAAGTAAAAATGCCAACAAAATTCAGAAAAATGAAAATACACATATGGAAGTTCTATAGATAACATCAATCTAAGCAAATCAAATTTGGCCGCTCAATTTCAAATTAGTATGGGTCACTATATGAATCTTCTATATCCATTTTGCTCTATTAAGATCTTTCTTTCTAATACTACAAATACACAAGTCTCTAGCTAAAACAAAGGGTCCCTTAAAACAGCAAACTTAATGTAAGTATAACAACAATAACAACTATGTTCAATCCCAAGATATAATGAACAAAAAAAAAAAGACCTCAAATTTGCTAAACCCATCATCCCACTGTACAAAGGATGCTGCTCCCATCAAGTCAAAACAAAATGCAACACACCCAACCAACGAGAAATGCAACACCATGTAAGATTATCACAAATGAAAACATATCCAGATACCAAATTCAAATACTGCATCACAAAAAAAAAAAAAAAAAAAAAAAAAAAAAAAAAAACAGTTTACACTTAAATGGACTCATTATTAAATCAAAAAAAAAATCTGAGGAAATGAGATGAGATCCAGAAAGGAACCTAAGATATATGAGTTAAAATTGAGCAGTGAGAAATCTAACCTTAGAATTTGAATGTTTGAAAGGGTTTCAAAGTTTAGAGGCAGACTGCGGGGAATATCTATCTCAGCAACGCAACAACTAATTTTGTGGGATTCTTCTCTCCAATATTACATATTTGCCCCTTCGCCTCACCTTTGGTATTTATATTTGGGAAAAGGGCCAAAAATACCCCAACTATTAAAAATAGGTCAAATTTATTCTCCGTTAAGTTTTTTGCTCGAAAATACCCTCGTCATTATTTTTGGCTCAAAAATACCCTCGCCTTTACGTTTTTGCCTCAAGAACACCCTTCAACTATCAAAATAGCTCAAAAATACCCTCCTTTTAACGGTTTCTTCCAAAATAAGGAAGAATGAGCCAATTTTACCCTTGAATTATTTGAAATGGAGCAATTTTGTCCTCCATTTAAAGTTCGATACAAGTGCTTTTAATTGTTAAGACTTGAACAAAAACTTATATTGGAGATTATGAGATTACTTTGACTATTTCAAATGAAATTTTTTATTCAATGCCAAATTTATGTAACATAATATTTAATAACCAACACTTATTTTTCAAATTAAACATTTATTCTATTGTTTCCTTTCAAAACTATTATACGTTCGGTTGGAATCTGGGATGATTTCTGAGGAACAAAATGGTTTGTTGGGGGAAATTCCAACTGAGGAAGAAGTGAAGAATATTGTGTTCAGTCTAACTAGGGAAAGTGCTAGAGGGTCAGATGGCTTTACCGATTTTTTCTATCAGACATGTTGGGAGATTATTAAAGAAGATATTGCAAATATGGTCAAAGCTTTCTTTTATGGTGCTGAGTTGCCAACATTCATTACTCATACTAATCTGGTCTTACTGCCTAAGAAAGATATAATCAATACTTTCTCAGATATGAGGCCAATTAATTTGAGCAACTTTTTCAATAAGATCTTTTCAAGATTAATTCATGAAAGATAGGTAGAGGGGTTATCTAATTGTCACGACCCGACTAGAGGCCATGACGGGTACCCGGAGCTGACTACCGAGCACCACTCATTATACTAATCATCATACCCCACCTAAACATACACAGTCTCGGAGGCAACATATACATATATACACAAGCCCTCATGGCTACAAAAATGATATACAGAAATATACGCTGGTATACCCATAAGACAACAACTACCCACGTATCCGTATCTACGAGCCTCTACTAGAGTACTGAGACATAAGGACGGGACAGGACCCCGTCGTGCCCAAGTATATACACAAAATAACGTATCAAAATGGCACCTCCTGCATAGTGGGTGTTATCGAACCATGAGTAGCTCCTAGAAACTGGCCGCCCTCCCCGTTCTACTCCGGGCATGAACACAGCGACCAAAAAAAGAAAAGGACGTCAGTACGAAAAATGTACTGAGTATGTAAGGCATGTACGGTAACATAATAATGAAATATAGAAAGCATGAGAAGAAAAGATAACTGTAACTGCTTGCCTCTTGAGGCGGAATCATGCATGCTCACTTTTACCTTTGAAACCAGATTATAACATATGTATATAGATATGAGTAAGCTGTCTGAGTCATATGTCATCACTAGCCCGCATCCGGGATAGTCGTCTCATGCTGCCCACTAGTGGTGTTGCCCGTACCATATAGGCACGATGTGATCATCTATAAGCCGCCCACCTTAGCGGTGCTGCTCGGCCGTATAGGTGCGGTGTAATCTTACATATACATAAGCCAATGCATGCATGAGAGCTCAACTAAAAGCTATTAATCTATTGAAGTGACGTAGGGTCAGGAACCTCCGATTATGTTAGGAATAATCATGATCATCATGTCTCACCTTGAAGGAACTAAAAACATAAGGTGAGACTAATAACAAGAAGCAACATTCATGAAATCATAAAAATAAGAATGTCGAAATCACCATTATCATGGAACATATCTCATCTCTATTTCATAAGAAGCTCTTAAAACTCATTAACTTTCCTGTTTTGGAGTGTAAGAAGATCATGGAAATATAGAGAAGAAATCACAATATAAGAGTCATGCCTTTGAAAGAAAGGGGACTAGCCTCACATACCTTTATGTCTCTTCTAACTCTACCAATTCGACACTTTCCTCCATGTTCACGATTCTACCTTCAAGAGAATTCGTACTAGAGTTAGATAATTGGAACATACTTAAGTTTAAGCTAAAGCTAACGAAAATTGGGCAGCATTTCCTTTGTTTCTACAACTTCCTCCACATGATATAACAACTCCCAAACATCAATAACAACATTCATAATATCATAACCAATAACTTCGTCAAGTTCGACATTATTCAATCTCAAAATGCCCTCTCAAGGTCGTCCATAACCATGGTCATAATACAACACCACATTCACCCTCATATAATGCTTCTCCAGTATTCTTAATACCATTTATAACAAGATTCTACTCATAACATCTCAAGAACCACGGTTCGTGTCAAACTATTGTTCAAGAATACCACTATTTCACATTTGAACTCCATATTCTACTTTCTTCCATAATCTAACTCTTTCAACCATTAAATATTCTAAATAACATGAAATGATCATAAAACTCACCTTTGATTGTGTAGAAATGGGTTTTAGATAGAGTTTCCTCACTTGGAGAAAACCCTAACTTCAATTCCAAAGAGATTTCTTGCTTTCCTTCAACCCTAGCTAGCATTCTTGTACTTGATTCTACTAGTTTTTTATATTTGATCTTTGATTTTCCTTGGATTTATGTAAATGGAGTGGGTGGAATGTTCTAGAGGTTTAGAGAGAAGTGGTGGAAATAAGAAATGATAAATGAGACTTGGAATCATCTTTTTATAAAAGATAAAAGTTGCCCGCCGAGAGTTATACGGACCCTTATACGGTCCGTATAAGTGACCGTATAACTCCATCAGTGATGGACCTTCACTGTAATGGTTATACGGACCGTATAAATGGTCGTATAATCCACCTTTTCTCCGATCTCGTTCTCGCCGCTTCGTTTGATCTCCAATCCTTATGGAACCTTCTTAGCACTTGTTTAACACTTCATTAACAATCTAAGGAGCGTACAACTTTTCCTCAAGACCTTATTAAATCAACATTAGCTCATTACTTCGCAAACCCCTTTTTGAAACACGACTTATACTTTACATTCTTCAACGGACTTTCTTCTCTTGCCTCGAATGTCTTTGAAATCTTAATTAGCATCATTAGGTACCCCTTCTTACTTGTAGGGACATCATATACATCTTACCCCGCGTTAGTCTATTTACCATGCAGCGACATGAAATTTTCTGAGGTGTAACACTGATATTATTTCACTCAACCAAGCTGGATTTGTGAATGGAAGAAGCATAGTGGAAAATGTATTGCCTACACAAGAGATAATTTCTGATATAAGATTGAGGACTAAATATTCAAATGTAGTGATGAAGTTGGATACGGCAAAAGCATATGACAGAGTTTCTTGGATACTTTTTACCAAGGTATTGAGGAAGTTGGGCTTCTCCAAAGAACTGATTGACATGGTTTTTAGAATAGTCCATAACAACTGGTACTCTGTGCTAATCAATGGAAAACAACAAGGGTTTTTTCCAATCTTTAAGGGGGGTTAAACAGGGGGATCCATTATCTCCTACCTTGTTTATCTTGACTACAGAAGTATTAACAAGAAATCTCAATGTTTTACACCAAGTTACACAGTTTAAAGGTTTTGGTATGCCTAAGTGGAGCCCTAAAGTGAACCATTTAGCATATGTGATGTCATGATTATTTTTTCTTCAGCAAATCTCTTTTCATTATAATTGATTATGGAGGTATTGAGGAAATATGAGAAGACATCTGGTCAGAAGATAAATAAAGAGAAAAGCTCAGTGTATATGCATCAGAATGTAGAAGAGGATGTAAGAATCATAGTGAAAATTGTGACTGGTATTGCTAGAAAAGAGTTTCCTTCAATGTATTTAGGTTGTCCAATCTATCATAGCAGAAGGAAGAAGGACTTTTTCAATACCATTTTGTTGAAAACAATGAATAGGTTGCAGAGTTGGAAGGGTAAGCTGTTATCCTTTGGAGGCCGGGCAATTCTTATTAAGCATGTTTTACAGAGTATGTCAATACATCTTTTATTTGCAGTTAATCCTCCAGATTGTGTTATTAATCAAATGCATGGAATGTTTGCTCAATTCTTTTGGAGCAACACAACACAAGGGAAAAGGCACATTGGGTATCTTGGCATTATTTATGTTTACCTTTGAAGGAAAGGGGTTTGGGTTTTAGATCACTTCATGATGTGTCTTTGGCATTATAGTGTAAACTTTGGTGGAATTTTAGGACAAAGTCATCACTATGGAGTGCATTTATCACTAACAAATATTGCAAATGGGAAAATCCTGTTGTGGTACAGTGGAAATATGGGTCTCAGACATGGAAGAGAATGCTACAAGCTAGGGATCTAACAGAACATCAGATATGGTGGCAACTACGGAGCCGTTTGGACATGGTGGCAACTAAGGAGCCGTTTGGACATAGTTTGAAACCGAGAGATGAAACCATGATTGGACATGAAATTTGAATTTCTTAAGTTGTATTTTTTCTTATAGACATAAAAATCCCACAAGTTGTGAAAACTATCAAAATATTCTCTATTCTTATACAATCTTACTAAATGAGCAAGTGTCACGACCAAATTTCACAAGTTGCCCGGCACCTACCTATCCCACCTCAGTAGGCGAACCCTTAACCCAGCATTCACAAACACAGTATAAATAGCGGAAGAAGATAAAGTAACGTAAGTCTGACATATGAATATATATAATAAGTGCAGAAGTAAATAAAAAACCACCCCAGTATCTGGTCTAGTTATACAAGAGCTTCTAACTAAAATCTATAAGTCTGGAAGTAATAATAATACATCAATAGTCTCAATAATGTCTCAGAATAGCAAAGTAAGACATAATAGAAGAAAAGTCTTCGGGTAGCGAAGCGTCCACATGCTCACCCCAACAGACTCGAATTAACAGCTTCGAACTCTCAGCCATGAGGGGTAGACGTTGGTCCCACCTGATACTCTATATTCATAAAAGAATGCAGCAAGTGCAGGTCAGTACAACAATACGTACTGGTAGGTATCATAGGCCGAATAAGATTAGATAACATATACCAAGACAATAAAGTGAGATAAACAGGTAAATCAACAGGGTATAAGTCAACACGAGCCAGTAACCAAGTATAAGTCATCACTATGTTATAGCATCTAAACCCAACTGTGCTAACTCTCAGTACATCCGATCTGGATTCGTATATCATAACTATATCACAAGAATATCACATGAAGCCAAAGGTATAATGCAATGCAGTAATGTATGAAATATGGATGCAATGCATATGCACCGATACATATGTACTCCGATGATGAAACATCACATCTCAGCAGCACAACCCATGAGGGACCCGCGAAGTCCATGTACCAATCCTCATGATTCCTGTTATATCCCATATTTTTGTACGTTAGATTATTCATAAGCTACTCGACATAAGTTCAAGGACGAGAGTATTTTGAGATATGAGACAAGGACTTTTTAATCCCGATTTTAATAGTGCACGGTTTGCTTACTAATTACAATTAGTGTAGAAACATTAGTGAAGATTAGGGATTAATTAACCTTGATCGATTATTAAGTGGGAATTAATGATTAATTAAGCTAATTAGACCACTAAGTGGGCCCCACTACAACATGGTGAATTTGATTGGTGCGTACGCGACACGTCAAGTGGTACCGGCCACATGTCAACAAGGTCTGGCCGCCTATATATATTATGGTGATGACTCATTATTACACAATTCATCTTCATAAATCATTTGAAAAGAGAAATCACCACCATCATGGGCTTTCAAGCTCACTACCAAGTTCTATATTTTGATAGCAAGAAAATTATAAATCCCTAAGGTGTTCTAAACGCTCAAGGAGGCAAAGAACATTAGAATATTGAATTGAAGAACAAGGTGGTGCAATTGGTGCAAATGATTGTAGGATGGCCCCAACTTATTTGAGGTAAGATTTCTCCTTCTTATGGTGTAATTGGAGTAAATGATGTTGTAATTGAGAGGATTAACTCTTATTAAGTTGAACTGATGCAAGGAATTGTATATGTTAACGTTAAGGGTGCTTTGTTTAATGGTTCGAGTTATTTTAATTTAATAATGGTGGATTAAGTTTGATTGGGTGTTGTTATTGTTGTCATTGATGGTGTTAAAAGTGAAGGAATCATGATAATTAAAGATGTAGTTGTTTATATGAGATTATTGAGATATGAATTGGATTAGATGTTCATGAAGTTGTCATATCGTTTTGATGAGATTTTCGGGGGAAATCCTCATGTGATTACTTTGCTATTTCGAGGTTGTTGTTGTTATTGTTGTATTGTATTTGGGGCTGTCTTTGTTGAGTGAAGGACTAAGCGTGGTTATGATTATGTATATGTGTTGTTGTCCTTGTTGTTCATGGTGATATCATACTCTTCTCCATGTAATTGTGACTCACAAGTAAAGGTCGAAAATTTATTTTCGATGTCAGTAGTTTTAACGGACCTGCTTTTGAGCTTGTTATTAAAATGATATGAAGTAGTTTTCTTATACATGGATGGTAGTTGATGTTGTTGTCGTGTTATTGTTGATATGGCTCATAAATTTGGAAGAAAGAAGTGTATAAGGTATCGTATACGAAGCGTATGTTGGTTTGTTTGGTGTATAATCTTAAACGTTGATGATTTGAGTTGAAAAAGGATTAAGAGAGGTTATTGGGTTATTGTCGTTGTTGTTGGTTTTGTTGATTGGGTGGTGGTTGTTAAATATTAGGGGAAATGCCGCCCAATTTTCTAGAAATGAGCTACTAACTTGAAAATACGTTTTAAGCCTTTCCGTAGCTTAACCATAGTTCTTAACGTCTTAATATAGGCCGAGGTACTTGGGCAAACAGTATACATATCGAATCACGGATTAAGTGTCAAAGGTATGTAAAGCTATCCTTTCTTTCTTTTTGGCATGATCTATGTGAGACAAACAGACGACGAATGTATAAACTCCAAAGAAGCTCCTATTCTTAGAGACACTAGGATGGCTAATGTTCTTGATTTTTAAACTATTTCATTATGTCCCCGATACGTGTCTATGATTCCCCGAAGTTCTATTTGATATAATCCATAGTGACATTCGAGCGGGTACTTCGATACGACCGTTGTCTTTGATTCTCAAGTGTTAGTTCATTCTAATTATTCCATCGGGTCTCGATGATGATTTAGTTTGCATATGGTTGCTCACTACTCGCTCGTGTACGCCGTTAATATATCATTCACCGAGTCCCGGCCGGGTATGTTTTCGTGCACAAGCCACCGCATTGTTCACCGAGTCCCTTACTAGAGGGCCGGGTACGTATATATATATGATGATATGATTATGGCACCGAGTTCCATGATGGGCCGGGTATGGTATATGATGAGATTATTCACCGAGTCCCATAACGGGCCGGGGTATGGTATATATATATAGCTATGATGATTCTCATTTCGTAAGGCACAGTGCATTGGTATCTTTGATTATCATACTTGCCTTCTTTAATCTTTTATTCACCATGATCTTCTTTATTGTATTTCATGCTTTATATACTCGCATATCTCGTATCGACCCCTTTTCTTCGGGGCCGCGTTTCATGCCCGTGTGTACAAACACCGCTTGGGCGACCCTCCCTTAGGACTTCGCTTCAAGCCCGTTTGGAGAGCTCCATTGTTCCGAGCCTAGATTATTTTGGTACAAATCTTTTGATGTAGACTTATGCATATCCTAGGTACGGCGGGGCCCCGTTCCGTCATATTTCACTCTTATACTCTTAGAGGTCTGTAGACATGCATGGGTTGTAAGTAGGTTTTGGTCGTACTGTGTCAATATGGTTTGTTTTGGATATTCCCGTGTATAGTGGCAGCCTTGTGTTACACCTTGGAAAATTCCCCGTTAGCGTACAGTGAATAGGCCATCGAAGGGTAGAATGTATACGATGTTTTGACGAGCAAGAAATAGCATTTAAGGGTCCTAATTAAGATTTCCAAAGACATTAGAGGTTAGAGGAGAAAGTTGTTAAGGAAAACGAGCCATATGTTGTGTATCGGATAAGAATTTCGAGTATCGAGTTAACAACGCTTTAATAATACCTTGAGAAAGAGTTATAACGTCCCTTAGAATGGTAATGAAGTGTTGAACAAGTGTTAAGAAGGTTCCATAAGGATCGGAGATCAAACGAGTCGACGAGAACAAGTCTCGGAAAACTGGGCAAACATACGGCCAGACATACTGGCCGTATAAAATCTATGGACCGTATGTCCAACCGTAGATTCAGCCCAGTATACCATGTCTCACTGGACCAGATCTACGGCCAGACATACGGCCAGTAGAAAACATACGGACCGTATGTTGGTCCGTAGATCTCGGTCGGGATCGATTTTGAATTAATATAAGCGGACCTCTCTCATTTCATTTTCATTTCATTTTTCATCTCCACAACTCAAGAAGTCTCTAGAACACTCCATACACTTCATCCATAAGAATTCCAAGGAAATTGATGATCAACTTCATCAAACCAACAAGAATCAAGAGAGTGAAACCCATTAAAGTCATCCAAACCAAGAAGATCCCAAGAGAGGTGAAATAGGGTTTTGGTGCAAAAGGTGTGTTACCATTCAAGGCTTGTTCCTCCATCATCTAAGGTGAGTTTCATTACCTTTCCATGTTGTTTGAAGTATTGGTAGGTTGAAACACTTGGATTGTAGAAGAGTATAGAAAATGGGTCATAAATGTGTGAATAGTGTCATTGTCGAGTAGTAGTTGGATTGAATCATGAAAATGAATATGTTGAGATTATGAAAACGTTATAAATGACATTTAGAACATGGAATAAGTATTATATGTGAAAGAACGCGAGAATGGACTTTGGTCATGAATATGGAGAATTGGAGCGAAATTGTGAAATGTGCAATGTAATCAAATGATGCTTATTGTTTATGATATTGTGATTGTTGTTATGAATGTTGGGAGTTGATATGGAATATGGAGGAAAGTAGTATAAGCAAAGAAAATGCTGCCCAATTTTCTTTAGCTTTAGTAAGTACGTTCCTATGATTGTTTAGCTAATGTCGATACGAATTCCCTTGAAGGTATAACGAGTGCATTAAAGGAGAACGAGTAAGCAATAGAATAGTTAAACGACAAAGATATGTGAGGCTAGTCCCTTCTTTCTACGGCATGAATCTTATGGCATGAATTCCCTCCTTCCTTATGAATTTCCTATCTTCAAGAAAGCTATGAGTCCTTGTTCATGAATAAGCCACGTGAGATAAAAGATATGCGATGAGTACGATAATGCTGATGATAAGCTTAAGCCTAAAGATTCTAGAGTACATGAGATGATCTTTCCTATAAAGCTAATGATGCTATTTATAATCTATTGACGTTGATCATTATATACGCTCACCTTATGCTTGTTCCTTCGAGGTGAGGCAAAATGCTTACGAATGCTCCATAAGGAAATCGGGGGTCCACGACTTTACGTCACCCCGATAGAGTATGGTTATCTATGAGTCTTTATGCATGCATTATAATGAGTTATGACAAGTATATTATGATACGCATACTATGACGAGCACATGATGATATTACACCGCGCCTATACGGTCGGCGTCGCGCCGCGGGCGGCTATACACCATAGCCGGCATGGTACGGGCACGTACACCAGCTGGGCGGTAAGAGACGGTACCCTGACGCGGGAGGTCCGGACGCAGCTAATGCTAATGATATTGATTATCACACCGTACCTATATGGTCGGGCGACTTATACATTTACGCATATATGACATGATGATGATTATGATAGTAAGTCAAAGACGCACTATTTCTTTTTTATGATTCAACAAGACGATTGCTCCTTATTTGATGTCTCCTCATTCATTGATGTCTTATTATTGTTTATGCCCTACATACTCGAAGACAATATTCGTGCGACGTCCGTTTTCTTTGGACGCTCGTGTTCATACCCACAGACCGGTGAGGTGATCCGCTACAGAGCCGTAGTCGATCGAGAGCCCTCCACTTTTCGGCGTGCTATCGATTATTCTTTTGGTATATATATATATGTATCTATTTTGGGCACGACGGGGTCCGTCCCGTCCATATGTTTAGTACTCTAGGCAGTAGGCTCGTAGATACGCAGCTGTGGGTAGTATGGTCTCATGCCGACTTTATGTATATGCACGTATATATTATTTTGATAGTCGAAGGGCTTATGTTTATAAAAGTAAATATGTTTCAAATGATGATAGTTTTCTATGATTATGAGTATATATATGTTATGAATAAGAGTAGATGAGTAGCAGGATGAGCGGTGTTCGGTGGTTAGCCCCGGATACCCGTCATGGCCCTAGTCGGGTCGTGACACCTTATCAGTTTGTGTATTGTGTTATGCTTTGATCAGCTGTGACTCCTTAGGAGACAGGTTTATGATGATATGGCATTGTGAATCTTTAGTGCTTTTACAAGTTTCCATTTCGTCCTTAGTTTCAGTTTGACTATATCTAACAGGTTCGTATACATGTTGTCCCGGCACTGGGCACTAGTCGGGAACGCTATGGTTGGTCGTGACAAAAGTGGTATCGTAGCAAATATCCTCGGAGTTGTTCACGGAGCATCGTATCTAGTAGAGTCTTATTTATCGGTGTGTTGCGCACCACATCTATAAATGGTGGTTCACAGACATTTAGGACGTTACCTTTCCTTCTACTCTGCATCGTGCGTACGTAGCCATATATTATCAGATAATCCCTTCCTTTTCCCTATTTGTGTTTTCGCCATGCCTCCAAAGAAAGCGACAAGCCCCCACAAACCCAGCTTGGGGAACAAACCCCACCGGGGGAGACAGGGCCCTGCCCGCCCACGCCCAAAAATTTTATTTGGGGCCCGAGCTCCACACACCGCCACCCCCCGAGGAACCCAGAGGCCCCACAGCCCAGACCCGGGGGCCCACCGCCCTCCCGAGGCCCCGCACCGAAACCTTCGCCCCCTCGGGCCCGGGGGGGGAGGGCAAAGGCCCCAGAGACGGCGCCGGGCCCACCGGGATTAAAAGGGGGGCGGGGGGCCCGAGGGGTGGGCCCGGTTAACCTGCGGGTAGAATGATAGTTTGAGGGGTCGGACTTTTTGAATAACCTCCCAGTTTTGCCCCCTCAAAACCCAGGAGATCCCGGGGGTTTTTCCGGGGACGGGCCCCCACACCCAGGAAACCCAAAGGGTTTCCCGGACCGAGTCCGTTGAGTTGGCTTTGTACCTGGCCGGGGGAGTTTTGAATTGGTCGAGCTTTGGGGGTTATCTAAAGGGGGGGGGCCCTCCCCGGGGAAAAAGGGAGAGTTCGGGGAAAGCCCCTTTTGGGCCCCCTCGCTCCGCAGAAAGGCGAGCTGTAGTTCGATTTCCCCCCCCTTTTGAGGCGAGTGGGGCAAACGTTCCCCATGGGGGTTTGAGTTTGACCTTAGAAGCGCCCCACCAGGGCGATAGGCCGATGGAGCACACCAGGGGAGGGACCGGGTCGTTATTTGATTGTTGGGGGCAGGGCCCGGCCCTGGGCCCTGTACCCGGATATTTCGGACGGGATACGCACGGGGAGTGCCCCACGGGAGAGGGGGCCCATAAAGATTAGAAGAGGCCGCATAAAAGCCAGACTCAAGGGTTTTCCCGGTGAGTTTCGAGGCGGTGCGGCCCCCCCGGTAAGATATTTTCTTTTTCCCCCCAAAAAGACGGAAGACCCCTTAATTCATGCTGTGTAGAGATTTGGCAAAGACAGGGATTTTGGAGCCCCCGTAGCCCAAGGCTTGGGGTTTTCCGATGAACAAAGGGGTTTGAAAGGGCCCGAGGCCACCTTTTTCTTGGGGTTTTTCCCCATGGGGGGAGGGCCCCATTTTTGGGGGGCGTTGGGTTCTGTGTGCTTGTTTTTTTTTGGCAAAACCCAAGGCCATAAGGGGAGGAAATGCTTTGGGAGAAGGCTGTGGGGGTGGCTCACCCATCGGGGTTTGCTTGTTGGGGTTTATCTTCTTCTAAATTCGCGCCCTAGGGGGGTATTCTACCCCCAGGCCGGGAAGGGCGTGGGGAAACCCTTCAGCCGGCCCCTTTAAAACCCCATATATGCCTGGGGAGTGAAAGACCGTGGAAAAGGGGCCCCCGAAGTGGTTTAATGTATATTATTGATTTTCTCCGGACGTATATGCATTGACAGAGTCTGGTTCCACCTTATCATATATATCTCCCTTTGTTGCTAATAATCGGAATAGAACCTAATTGATAGAACCATTTGAGGTAGCTACACTTGGGTAGGAGATTCTGTTATAGCAAATCAAGTATATCGAGATTGTTCGGTGGTTATATATAGTCGTCATACCATGGCAGATCTGATAGAGTTAGACATGATTGAGTTTGATGTTATTATGGGTATGGATTGGTTAGCTTCTTGTTATGCTAATGTTATTATGTGAAGAACGAAAATGATGTTTTATTGTACTCATAGTTATGGATGGGTTGGAGGTGAATTTGAGAAGTGAACAATATTTAACTTGAGAAATCTATTGATTATGATATTATGAGTGTCGCTATTGATGTTTGGGAGTTGTTATATTATATGGAGAAAGTTGTCGAAACAAAGGAAATGCTGCCCAATTTTCGTTAGCCCTTAGTCGCTTTAGTTTAGCCTTAAGCATGTTTCTAATGATCTAATGTAGTACGAATTCTCTTGAATGTAGAGTTGTGAGCTTCGAAGGAGAACGCTTAGTCGTTAAGGAGACGTAAAGGTATGTGAGGCTAGTTCCCTTCGTTCAAAGGCATCATTCTTATGTTATGATTTTTTTTCTATATTTCCATGACCTTCTTACATTCCAAAAGATGAAAGTTAAAGGTTCTTAAGAGCTTCTTATCAGATAGATATAAGATATGTTCCGTGATAACGATGACGATAATGATGCTATGATGAGCTTGATACTCTTATCTTTGTGATTTCATTGATGTTACTTCTTGTGTTATCTCGCCTTGTGATATTAGTTCCTTCAAGGTGAGACATAGTGATGAGGATTATTCAATAATGCAATCGGAGGTTCCCCACCTTACGTCACTCCGATGGAGTTACAACTTTTACTTGAGCTCACATGCATGCTTTAGATTATGTATATGTACGATTACACCGTGCCTAGTTGGCCGGGCAGCACCACTAGTGGGCGGCTTGAGATGTTTACCCCGGACACGGGAGGCCCGGACGCGGGCTAATGATGATTACACCGTACCTATATGGACGGGCAGTTTATGTTTGTACACATGATATGATGTTGTTTATTATGAAAGTTAGCATGCATGATTTCACCTTAAGGGGCAATCAGTTACAGGTTATCCTCCCACTTTATGTTCCCTTATTTCTTTGTTATGATTGATATACATGCCTTATATACTCTGTACATTGTTCGTGCCGACGTCCTTTTCTTTTTGGACGTTCGTGTTCCTACGTAGACAGTGAGACTCGCGCAGTCTTAGAGCTTACTTAGAAATTGACAGAGCACCCCACTACTCCTGAGGTGCGGTCTATTGGTATATTCTTTTGTGTATATATATTTGGGGCATGGCGGGGTCCGTCCCGTCTCTTATGATTTTGCAGTACTTCGGGGCCAGAGGCTCGTAGATACTTATGTGTAGGTTGTAGGTGCTATGTGACTTCTCCATTGTATATTCTGTACATCATCTTTGTAGCCTCGTGGGAAGCACACATACATATTTTGGGAGATATTTGGAGATTGTTTAATAAAACGCCTTGTGTTGAGTATGATGTATGCTTAAGTTGAGTATGATATATAGCATGATGAGGGGTGCTCAGTAGTCGGCTCCGGGTACCCGTCATGGCCCACTAGTGGGGTCGTGACAAAAGTGGTATCAGAACAGTTCTGTCCTAGGGTGTGTCTACGAGCTGTGTCCAGTAGAGTCTTGCTTATTGGTGTGAAGCGCGCCACACTTATAAATGAGAGGCTGTGAGGCATTTAGGAACAATAACCGTCTTTATTCTTCATAGATCATGCGATAGAGCTATGTTATAAGATTTCTTTTTTCCTAATTGTGCGTTATGATTTCAGCGATGCCGGTAAAGAGGAAAGCAACGGTCGCCCATAAGGGCTAGACTGTGACAGGAAGGCAGGTTAAACAAGAGTCCCCGGCACATATAGAGGAGGATGAGTCCCATAATGAGGCTCTATCTCATACCTCTCACACTCCGCCTGTTTTAGAGGAGCATGAAGAGGCCTCAGCTCCAGCTCCAGTGCCTCGGTTTCTTCCTCCACCGAAAAGTCGGGTCAATAGATGACCGAGGCTATTCAACTATTGACTCAGCTAGTTGCCGCCCAGGCTCAGCGGCAGAGTGCGGGTCCGGGTGATAGAGCAACTAGTGCCAAAGCCCGTGATTTTATGAGTTTGAACCCGCCAGAATTTTTTCGGTCAAAGCCGGATGAAGACCCGTAAGGTTTTATAGACGAGATGTTGCGGACTCTGAGGATTATACATGCTTCAGTTATAGAGTTAGTGGAGTTGGCGTCCTATAGGTTGCGGGGTGTTTCCGTTCTATGGTATAATAATTGGATATCTTCAAGGAAGGAAAATACACCTCCCCCGGTTTGGCAGGAATTTGTAAATCCTTTCATCCGCCATTATTTGCCACCCGAAGTTCGAAGGGCCTGAGCTGATAGGTTTCTGAATCTAAAGCAAGAAAATATGAGTGCTCGGGAGTATAGTCTTCGCTTCAATTCATTGGCCCGGTATGCTCCAACCATGGTGGCCGACATGGAAGACCGGGTGCATCTTATGAGTGGCCTAGGGCCACGTTTGATCAAATATTGCTTGACGCTCTTCGTTACAGGAGGGGATGGATATCTCTCGTATTCGGTGCTCACGCTCGTAATCTGTAAGAGCGAACAGCCCCGCAAAGGGTGAGCGTGATATGGACGAAGGGCGAGTAAGAGGGGAGTGCCGGTGCTAGTAGTGAGTATAGAGGGGGTCAGCGGCAACAGTACTCCAGATATTCAGGCCAGTCCGCAGCTAGTGCACCTCCTCGATTCGCGGGTAGGAGATTTGATCGCCCCATTTATGAGTCTGGGTCAGAGTTCAAGGGTCTCGGGTCCTCAATTTGGGGGTGATTCTAGTCAGAGGAGACCACCGGTACCACGATGTAGCCAGTGCGGTAGATCACATTTAGGTCAGTGTCACCAAGGCTCAGATGCTTGCTATGCCTGTGGTCAGACTGGACATATGATGCGTGATTATCCCTCGATGGGTGGCAGAGTTGGGGCTCAGCCTACAGGATCAGTAGCAGGTTCTTCTTCGTCCGTGTGCCCTATACGACAGACTCCCCGCATTTCGTTGGAGCCATGGAAGGGGCGGAGGGGGAGCACCGGTTCTAGTGGCCCTCCGCAGCCCCCCGTATTTATGCTTTAGCCGGACGACAGATTCGAGTCCCTCCTCTCGACGTGGTTACATGTATACTATCCATATTCTCCCATGATGTTTATGCATTGATTGATCTGGGTTCTACTTTGTCCTCTATTACTCCATATGTTGCTACTCGTATTGGGGTACAACCCGAGCTAATCAAACCTTTTAGCGTTCTACTCTCACAGGACCGGTAATGTATAGACAAGTATATAGAAATTGCGTGATTGTAGTATGTGATCGTCGAAAGTTAAAGTCGATTTGATTGAGTCGGAAATGTTAGATTTTGATGTAAATATGGGCATGGATTGGTTGGCCTCTTGTTATGCTAATGTGGATTGCAGAACAAAGATGGTTCGATTCCAATTCCCAGGAGAACTAGTGCTTGAATGGAAAGGTAACACAACATCTTCAAAGGGTAGGTTTATTTCCTATCTCAAAGCGAAGAAGATGATTGCAAAAGGCTAAATTTATCATTTGGTCCTGGTTCATGACACCGAAGCAAAGCCGCCGACTTTTCAATCCATCCTGGTAATAAATGAGTTTCCGGATGTATTTCTAGATAAACTTCCAGGTCTTTCACCGAAATGGGAGATTGATTTTACCATTGATGTGTTGTCGGACACCGAACCCATATCTATCCCTCCGTATAGAATGGCTCCGGCAGAATTGAAAGAGCTAAAGGCACAACTGAAGGATTTGCTCGAGAAGGGATTTATTAGGCCCAATTCATCACCATGGGGAGCACCTGTCTTGTTTGTAAGAAAGAAAGACGGCTCCCTACGAATGTGCATTGACTATAGACAGTTGAACAAGGTGACAATCAAGAATAAATATCCACTTCCGAGAATCGATGATTTATTTGATCAATTACAAGGTGCTAAGTGGTTTTCCAAGATAGATCTAAGGTCAGGATATCACCAAGTGAGGGTCAAGGAAGAAGACATTCTGAAGACGACTTTCAGAACTAGATACGGTCATTATGAATTTCGGGTAATGTCCTTCGAGTTGACTAACGCTCCGGCAGTGTTTATGAACTTGATGAATAATGTATTCAGGCCTTTTCTAGATCTATTTGTGATTGTGTTCATCAATGACATCCTGGTATCTTCTCGATCAGAAGCAGAGAATGCAGATTATTTGCGTATTGTCCTTGGGATTCTTCGAACTCGAGAATTATATGGGTCCGGGATGATATCATAGTATACTAACTAATCAGGTGGTTATGCGTATATAAAGCCTCACCTTTCCCCATATCCCCTATAGCGCATATATATATATATATATATATATATATATATATATATATATATATATAGCATGCATGAGAGCCCAAATACTTTCCACTTTATCGGAGTGACGTAAGGTCGGTAACCTTCGATTTATATTATGGAACAATCATTATCGCTATACCTCACCTAGAAGGAACAACTATTATAAGGTGAGATCAACAACAATAAATGAAATCAAGAAAATTATGAAAGAAACTCAATAATCTCATAATAGCATCAAAACCATAAGCTTTGAAATTTCTAGAAATAGGATCATCATCATCATCATTATTATCATCATAGGAAACACCCATCTTTAGCATCATAAGAACCTTGAGAACCATGAACTTCTAGCTTTTCGGGAACAAGGATGTTATGAAAGACATGTATGGAATCATAACATAGGAATCATGCCTATAGAAAGAAAGGGACTAGCCTTACATACCTGGAAGTTCACTTCTCGACCTTCCCACCTACTTTCGGTCTCGTAATCTACATATAAGACCATTCGTACTATGGTTAGGTCTATTATCATATACTTATCCTAAACCTTCAAATTAAACTCCTTTAGAATGTGCCAAAATTCGGGCAGCATCTCCCCTGTTTTTATCCCTAGCCCGAAATCACAATATCAGCAACCAACATAACAACAACAACAACAACAATGCCAATGCCAATGATATCATTATCAATACCAAAATATACCATAAAACATCCCACACGATGTTTATCCAATTTCTCAACCAACTAATCGACTTTACGAGACTTTATCAACTAACTTTCCATAATAATATTCACAATACCAATAATAAAGGGTATTCTTACCTCAATCAAGATTTGGAGAGCTTGAGACCTTGTTTTACTTTGATCGATTTCTTTGTTCCGTTCGGATTTGATGTTTAGAGCGAGAACCACAAAACTCTATACGCTTCCCGAGCCTCGTGAATGGCTAGCTTCAATGTTTTATGATCAAAATTGATATATGGACTGGTTGGAACATATGTGTATGTGGTGGAGTGTTCTAGAGCTGAAAAATAGGCAAAAATCTGACCCAAGGGGTCCCTTTATACTTGCCAAGGTCGGTTACATCGACCTAGGAATTATCTCTGCGCGTTCGGCTTGGAGGTGGCGCGTTCATGCTGGGTTGGCTGCCATCCTTCTGTGCGTTCGCGCCTAGTGGTGGCGCATTTGCGCAGACCAAATCCCTGGCTTGCTAGCCCGACTTGTAACATCCATAACTCTCTAGTCCGGTGTCCTATCGACGAGCAATTTTTTGCGTTGGAAACTAGACTTCATGAACTTCAATTTAGGCTTTTTCTTAACTTCAAAACTCATCATATGCTAGAAATTATTCCTTCCCCAAGTTGGCTCCTTGTCGGTCAAAGTAGCATTCCTCTTCCTCCCAAGTCATGCTAACCCAACTTCTTCTACTCATTTTCTTATAGGACCTTCCAGAATTCCCTCTATACATTCTTCAGTCATACAATATACTTAATAATATACTTCGATCCTTGTAGTCCAAAGTTATTTTACTTAGCCATAATACATCATGCTTATGTTTAAACTTAATGAACGTTTTTCCAAGAGTTCGGGGTGTAACATCTCAAATGGCCCAATATACCTCGGACTCAACTTGCCTCTCTTTCCAAATATCATAACACCCTTCATGGATGAAATCTTCAATAGAACCTGATCACCAATGACAAACTCTAAATCTCGGACCTTTCGGTCTGCATACATCTTCTGTCGACTCTGAGCCGCTAAAAGATTGGCTTGAATGACACTCACCTTCTCAAGAGACTCTCTCAATAGATCCGTATCCCAAGGTCAAACCTCAAATGCATCAAACCAACGAACCGGAGATCTATATCTCCTACCATACAAAGCCTCAAAAGGCGCCATATCAATACTTGAGTGATAGCTGTTGTTATACGCAAACTCTGCCAATGGCAAGTATTGATCCCAATGACCACCAAAGTCTATAACGCAAGCTCTCAACATATTCTCGAGCACCTGAATGGTCCATTCGGACTGTCCATCGGTCTGGGGGTTGAAAGCCATACTAAGATCCACTCTGGTGCCCAACTCATCATGAAAAGCTCTCTAAAAATGGGAAGTGAAGATAGTACCCCGACCAGATATGATAGAAATAGGAACCCCATGTAATCTCATAATATCACGAATGTACAGCTTGGCTAACTTCTCCGTCGAATAGGAAATCTGAACTGGAATGAAATGAGTAGACTTAGTCAACCGATCAACTATCACCCAAATCAAATCAAACTTACCTAGGGTCTTTGGAAGACCCACAACGAAATCCATGGCAATCTTCTCCCACTTCCACTCAGGAATGGGCATCCTCTGAAGTACACCACCGGGTCGCTGGTGCTCATACTTGACTTTTTGACAATTACCACACTTAGCCACGCCATCGGCTATATCCCTCTTCATACGACTCCACCAATAGTGCTGCCTCAAATCACGATACATCTTAGTCCCCCCTAGATGAATGGAATATCGAGAGCGATGGGACTCAGTCAAAATCAAATGAATCAAGTCACCAACACAAGGAACGCATGTAACGGTTCGCATTTCGCGGGCGGGGTTTGCGCTCGGGAAAGCTACTTTGAACTCGTGGTGCTCTTTCAAACTTTGTTTTAAAAGAGTCGCTACCTAATTTTTAGAAAATTAGAAAAACCAGTTTTGAAGGGTTTATTTATACACCGTGAAAAATCCTTCATAATCCAAAGTTCTAGGTAAGGGTTCTGATGATCCCTTAGGGAAGGTGTTAGGAACCCTAGTATTAAGGATTCGTACTATACGGTTGACCTTCGAATTCTAATGTATGAGTATTTGCATGAACTGTTTATTTGGTGTTTATTTCCCGCATGATAAAGTCTGTCATTTTTTGCATATGATTTTTTAAATGAATTGAGTATATCCACTTTACATATGGGGTATTGTAGGTTGGGATTTATAATATCCGGATACAACTAGCCCCTTTTATATATAAGGATAGTAGTGGTTTTGCAAAGATATATAAAAAAAGTTTATTTACCTGAAGTGTGGAATGAATGGGTTTTGTTCATGCTTGACTCATACATGGTTCGGGTTAATCCGTTTAACATGTTTTCAGAATGCCCTTATCTAAAACTTTTATATTTACAAATGATTTATACGGATTTCTATTTATATATATAAGGAGTTTTGCTTTTATATAAAAACTAATTTTTTCTTGGTCCTTGAAATTAACCTTAAGGCCCAATACTTGAAATAAAGAGGTTGCATTTTTTACGCGGGCTTGGCCCAAATTTTTCATTTCTGAAAATTAATGTAGTGTAGAAAGTTGTATTGGTTTTTTAGTTGAGCTTTAACCCCCAAAAATTCTCATTTTTTCGCCTCGGCTTAGTCCTAAATAGTCACTCCTCTTTTTTTTTTTTTTTGAAAAATTCGTTTGAGTGTGGTTCAAAAATGTGTTTTTAGTTGGTCTTTAGCCCAAAATTCTCATTTTTTTTCCGACCGGGCTTGGTGTTGATACCTAATTTTTGACCTCCCGTAATTTATTTTAATCACTCAAAGTCCTGAGATAATAAATAAACTGAGCTATGCACCTTAAAGGATTTAAATAATTTTTATATAAATTGTTCAGGTCAATATTTTACTCCTTTAAATTGATAAAGAGGTTTTTTATGACCTCACAAATTATTTAGAAATTAATTGGTACTTATGACATTTATGAGATACTTGTTAGATTTAATCAAAGAAAAAGTATTTAAAAAAATAATAATAATCATTTATTTAATTGTTTAAATTGTCAAAGTCAAAATTAGCAAATATATTATTCCTTTCAATTCAAGGAGTTTGAGTACTTAAAATAATTGACCATTTCACTCCTTGGTCTCTAGTTTTTGTATAATTGTATAATTTGTCAAAATTATTTATAATTGCCTATAGATGTTTTAATCAGGCTAATTAATCAATTAGATGGTCATTATTGCAAATTGACTTTAATTGTTAAATTATTTTTGTTATGGCCACAATTAAATTAACCAATTCATGGTTTAAGGAAATTAGGGTCATTTTTGTAAAATTAGTCTCTTAACGGCCTTGATTAAAATAACCAAATTCATTGGCTCAAATTAATTAAGGTCATTAGTGTAATTTAATTTTAAATTTGGCTAATTAGGCCAGATATGGCCATAATTGAAATAATAAATCAGATTAAAATCAATTAAGGCCATATTCGCAAAATTAAGCCCATTTACACAATTGACCGCATTTTTAAATTATTTAATAGGTTAATTATGTCCTAATTTGATAATAATTAAAATATTATGATCAATGATCGATATGCTAATTTTATCCGCTTATTAAATTACCCACTTTACCCTTTATATGCGTATATATATATATATATATATATATATATATATATATATATATATAAGTATACACATATATACATATGTTTTATACATGAAGGGCCATCCTTATTTTTTTTTATAACTTGGACCGAGTCCAGTCCAAAAATGGACCAAGATTCGGCCCAAGCCCAGTTGGTTTAAGGGGATAATACCCCTTTACAATTTCATTCATACCAAATGACCCCGAACACTACCCCTCTTCTCTCTCTTTCCCTTTCTTTGCAAAACCCTAGAGCCGCCGCCTCTTCATTCCCTCTCTCATCGCCAAAAATGGCAATAGTGCAGAGGTCTCAGACCTTTTGCAGTCTTCGTACAACCATTTGCATGCAACAATTAATGCTTCAGCTCTATTTTCACTCTATCTCATCCAAACACGGTGGTAACCCTCTTTTCTTTTACTTTTCCTTCTTATTTTTTAAATCAAAACGTGATTTTCTGCATTTCTGTTGTTGTATTGTGACTGTACGAACTCGATTCTCATTGGTTGGGGACGAATGGGTCGGATCGAGTCAAGCGAGGCTCAGATCTGACCATTCGCTTGTTGTTGAAATCATTTTAAGCTGTAGATGTCGTTTACATGGCTAATTTCTGAGAAAAACACTTGTTGTCCCACATCGGTATTTTGAGAGTTTTGAGCAGTTTTATAGAACCCCTACCCTCACCATAAAAGAGGTCGAAAAAGTTGGAACAACCTTAAGAGGCTAGAACTTCGAGGTTAAGCTTCTCAGTATAAAAATTTTAAACTTTGACTTAAAAGTTGGGGTTTCCTTAGTTCTAAAATTTGTTTTCTTGGTTGTTTTGTGTTTGGTGTGGCTGAGTATGGGATTTGAAAGCACAAAAAGGCCTTCAAATTCATTCTTGTCCACGGTTGCACCTAAAAAAGGTAACATTTTAATCTTGTTATTTTCAATTGTATTTGTTATGTGATAATACTCTGTTTGCTGTTAGTTTGTCTTGGGTTTGATTAGTGGTAATTTGCTGCCCTAGTAATGCTTAAGATTCATTAGGACCTTGAGATAGATATCACATTCTTGTCCCCACTAATAATATACTTAGCCTCAATAATGGTTGCTAGTATGAACCAAATGTGTGTGCCTAGATAATGTTTCTTGACGTTACCCCATTGGTAAAGATGTATAGATTGAGGTATGCTTTATTAGATGCTAAGGTTCCTGCTTGGTTGTTCCTCCTTTAAACATAATGAACTATAGTTATATGATTGACATTAGTGACTTCAATAACCTTCTAGACTAATATTAATCCTGTTTGAATGTGTGGGACTGTTAAAGGATTATGATGGTCCATTTGAGTAGTTTAAGATAGTTGCTAGTTTAAGATAGTTGCTAGTATTGTTGATTGAATTATGTTATCCTGGAGTCTTCAATCTATTTTCCTGAGCCTCTACATACTTTGTTTATGTCGTAATTAGTGGTATAAGTCATGATTAGGATAAGTAAAGGATCATGATTGGACTAAAACAAGGCTTAATGAGTTTAGGCACACTTATATGGGTCTTATGATGTGGTCAAGGCACTAAAATGAGATTCAATGAGATCTAATTACATTTGAATAGGCCTAAGTATACCTAAGTCTGTTTAAATATGCCTAGATTGGCCTAAAATGACTTTGAATAGTTGTATATTATATGCTGTAGGTAGGTATAAAACAATCAGTACTCTAGAACATAATATAGAAATCCTAAAAGGAAGATCGAGACCAAGGCCTGTTTGTTCGATACAATATGCTCCCAAATGGTTCATTAGAGGCTAGTATAGGCTCATAAAGCTGTAAGATCATTTAAGATGAATTAGGACACCTAGATACTACTAGGATAATTATGTGACATGATTGTTTATTTGGACAGAACCTAGTCTTGTTGTTTATGTCACCAGAACCTCCCCCTTCTATATCTGGTTCATGTTTGAGTCTTCAAAGGGGGTCTAATGACACTGAAAAAGTGATTGAATCCTGATATGTTCTCTGATTGTCAAAATGGTTAATCAACAAATGAAATGGAACTACTTGAGTCTCAGGATTGATATTCAGTTTGAAGATTAAGTTTATAATGTTAAGATGTCAAGTTCTTCAAAGAAATAATGTCAAAAAGGAATTCAAGACAACTTTCATAGTTAAGACCCTAAGCTGAGTCAATTGAAACTGCTAACTTGTGTGGTCAACTAGGTGTTTAGCTGGGATTTGATTTAAAGGCAGTGTTAAACCAAATCTTAACCACAAGGTCTTGGTGGTTGTCGCTGGGCATGAGGATGAGGTAAGGAGTTCAGAGTGCCTTAGGAGAGTAAACAGTGAGCTTAGGTATGAACTGGAAGTAATGACCAGTGGAGCCTTTGTTCCCTTTTTACTGAAAGCAAGATTCAGGAAAGGGTTGGGAAGGTGATGACCTCACCCTATCCTGTTTCTCTTTCAGGACCCTGAGGTTCCTTTTTTCTCCTGAACCTCATTCCCATGGCTGTGGGATACACAGAGGTCTTATGTATGGTTAGGAGAAGTTTAATGCCTGGGGGGATCTTTTGGGATTTTATGCTATTAAAACCAAGTTAGAATAAAGTATTAGGGTCTGTCACATTCTCTGTCATAATCAAAGGGGTTAAAAACTGCAACATTGACCAAAATTCTGGGGGAAGTAATCTATCAGGACCTGGATTCATTCCTTAGAGTTCAAAATTTCTTGCTTTGTGTTGTTTAAGAGTGAATATGTTCAATGAAAACCTGTATGACATATCCATGCTTGAACTATCTGTGTTGTTGTCATAGCCATAGCTTGAATCTGGAAAGAGAAAAGTTTAGTTAATATAAGGTTGGTAGGAATTCTTGCCTTTGAACTTGACCTGTTACATTTATACCTTACTATGCACTGTGGTATAACTTGGATTGAGAAGATGAGGTTGTACTCTGTTTAATGAGGTTTGTCTCTATAATGTTGGTGTATTTAAAGTCATATCATGATTAGAACTATAGGATGAAATAGCTAAACCCTGATTTTGTGTCAAAGGGTAAATAAATGATAAATTAGAGTTGGTCTAATGTTGTTGTTTAAGGATATTGTGAGTGTTCTTAAGCAGCTTATGAACCACTTGGCATAGAATGGCCAAGCTTAGCTTGATTCATAGTACCACCCCTCCAAATGAAGGGTGTCATGGCACATTCTATGAACCCATGAGGGGCATCTCTGTCATAAGAGTGCATTGATCTCCTTAAACTTCACCATTTTATCAAAGGTTTGAAATAGAAAGGGGGAAATTAACTTGCCTGGGTGTCTAAAGGAACTATGAAAACTAAGAAAATAAACTGGTTGTTTAAATAAGTTGACTGTTTTTCCTTTCTGAGGGAGGTGGATCAATTTGAAGCTGTTAGTAATAAGTTCTCTCTTAAAAAACTAAGAAATACTGAATCACAAAGAGTCAATTGGGTCCTTGTGTCATTGTCTTTCCCTAGACCTGTACAGAAGTCCATGAGAGGCATAGATTCTACCTCATTTGAAGCTGTGATGTGTAGGAGTCCTGCGCCTTTTTCTTTGTACATGTCCTTTTTCTTTGTACATGTCCTTATTTCTGTTAGCACTCCTGCATTATTCTAGCTATCTGAATATATTAAACTCAATCTTCAAATGTGCTGTTTTATCCATTTGAGCTATAAAAGATTAGAACTATCCTATGTGCTGATTCTTGGTGCTCAAATCTTCTTTATGATCATGATTGCAAAATACTCAACCTTCCAAGCCTATGAAGTTTTACTGTGTGCTGTTATTGTTTAGTTTAATGAAATATGCACATGTGTTTGGTCTGATCCTATATGAGAGTCATAAGAATTACTGATTAGTTGAGATTATAAGGTCTGAGTAGGAGCAAACTTTGCCTAATAGATGTCTACTTGAACTAAGTGCAGCTTGGCCTTAGTCTAGGATAGACTTCTTCTAAAAGTACATGGTTGAACTAAGTGAGTCATTGGGCCATAGACTTTAGGGCCAGTACTTAGAGACTAGATATACACAAAGCATGTGTAGGTTAGAGAAAGGGGGAGAGGTATATATATATATATATATATAGTATACACTTGATATACACATATGATGTGTATATCATAGTGTACTATGTGTATATAAATGAATAAGTTAGTCATATATAGGGTGTATACAAATAAGTAAAGGGGACAGAAACCTCACCTAAGCCTTAAACTTTCAAATGAATCTCCCTTTAGAAGGCAGTTGGGCCTAGCCCAATTCAGATTTAATTAAAAAATGGGCTAGATTTCATTAAGCCCCAAAGGTAAAAGAAAAAGAGGATGATTTTGTTTGGTTCATCTATTGATTAAGTGTTTTGGAGTTGCTGTGTTATTTTTATATCATCATATTGCAGTATCTGTTTTGGTTCCCTTACTATGACCTTCAGTTTGTTTTTCAGTGTTGCTTGTAATTAAACTATTTCCACATATGTTGATTTATACCATATTTGCGCACGATTATGGGATTCTGATTTGTCCTATGGCTTTACTGGTTTGGGGAGCTTGAGGTGATTTAGGGTCTAGTCTAGCCATTCCCTGATGTCTGCCATGCCTGGGGTTCATAAAACCCCTTGAATCTTGTGCGGCGTTGGGAATACAGGTGGTGACGACTTTCCCCCCTTTTGTTGTATAAATCTCAACCAGTAAAGCCCAATAGCACATAATCGAATAACTTAACTGTGTAACTTGTAAAGATTTGATGTATATGTGCATAGTTATACGTGTGATAAGTTTAGTAAATATAAACTAACCGGGTTCCCTTTTATCTTTTTTTCCTCTTCCACTGCATGGCCATTTGGGCCTAGTCCAACCAACCTGTTGGGCCTTGGCCCAACAGGAAGATTCTTTCCTAAAAATATCGAGTCTGAAGAAGACGAAGATGGAAGCTAATATTATTAAATGCGTAGAAGGCCCAGCCATGGGTGAAAATGGCTAACTTGGGGCTTGGTACGCCCCTAGTCTTCCCTTTCCTCTTTACTTGTGCATCATTTGTTATATGTAATTGATTTTATCCTGTAAAGTTGTAAAAACTCATGTATATTATTGGAATCCTTACGATTATAAACTAGTCGTCTTAGGACAACGGTGCCTGCGCCGTATAGTTCGACTTTAGGTCCCCACACGATTTTCAAACCCGAGCTTAGTATAAATGATTTTGAAAAAATAAAAATGGCTAAGTAAGTAAATCTGTAAAAAGGATTTTTTCTTTAAAACATAGTTTCCTAAAAAGATTTCTTTTTGGACTAAGCCCAGTCAGAAAAATGATTTCAATTTGTATATATATATGTAGTGTATTCATGCACCAGAAACAAGTCTTTTCTTTGGACCAAGCCCAGTCGAAAAATGGGAATTTTGGGGCTAAGGCCCAATTAAAACCACATTTTTAAGCCCCACTTAACAAAATTTTCAGAAAAAAAGGGGGAGGACTATTTTGGGCTGAGCCCAGTAACAGAAAAAATGGAATTTTGGGCTAAGACCCAACAAAAATCAATACCTGTAGACACTTAATTAATTTTCAGAAAAGAATAAAACTTGCGCCAAGCCCACGTAACAATGCCACTTTTTTTATTTTTTTTTATTTTTTTTATTATTACAAGTATTAGGCCTTAAGTTTAATTCAGGGATAGAGAAAAAGTTAGTTTTGTTATATAAAAGCAAAATTCCTAATATGTATGTAAATTGAAATCTGTATAAGCCATTTGTAAACATAAAAGTTTTAGATAAGGACATTCTGAAAACGTGTTAAGCCGGACCATGTATGAGTCAAGCATGAACAAAACCCATTCTCCTCATACTTTAAATAAATGAACTTTTCTTATATTTAAAAAAACTACTACTATCCTTATATATAAGAGAAACTAGTTGTATCTGGATATTATAATCCGAACCTAAATACCCTGTATATAAAAAGGATATACTCAATTTGTTTCAAAAAATGATATGCAAAATGACAGATTTTATAATGCGGGAAATAAACACCAAATAAACAGTTCATGCAAATACTCATACATTGGAATTCGAAGGTCAACCGTATAGTACAGATCCTTAATACTAGGGTGCCTAACACCTTTCCTAGAGGATCACCAGAACATTTACCTAGAACTTTGGATTACGAAGGTTTTTTCACGGTGCATGAATAAACCCTTTGAAACTAGTTTTCCTAATTTTCTAAAATTTAGGTGGTGACTCTTTTAAAACAAGTCTGAAAGGCACCAACGAGTTCGAAGTAGCTTTCCGAGCACTAACCCCGCCCGCGAAATGCAAACCGTTACACTTGGTCCCAAAGATCTTCTATTTGTTTTAAAAACTAAGTTTTAGAGAAAACTATTTCCTTCGGTTTAAAACGTTAATTTGTTTTTTTTTCCTTCAAGAATGACGGTGAAAACATTCCATAATGATCTAACCCCCTTTTATACTCTTTATTGATTTATTTACTGAGCCATTTTTACTTTTAAAAATCGTTTATACTAAGCTCGGGTTTGAAAATCATGTGGGGACCTAAAAGTAGAGCTAAACGATGTAGGCACCATTGTCCTAAGACGACTAGTTCATAATCATAATGATTCCAATAATATGCATGCGTTTTACAACTTTACAGGATACAATCAATTACACATAGCATATAGTGCATAAGTAAAGGGAAAGGGAAGACTAGGGGCGTACCAAGCCCCTAGTTAGCCATTTTCACCCATGGCTGGGCCTTCTTTGCATCTTTAACAATATTAGCTTCCATTTATTTTCTTGAACTCAATAATCTTTGAAAGAACTTTCCTATTGGGCCTTTGGCCGAATAGGGTGTAATTCGGACTCGGCCTAAGTGGCCATGCAATGAAGAAGAGAAAAAGAAAACAGGACCCGGTTAGTTTATATTTACTGAACTTATCACATATATAACTGTACAAGCGTGTATATATACATATAATTCATTCACAAGACCTGCAGTGATTACATTCATATCTGCTACTAGGCTTTTCATTGCTAAGGATTTGGGTAGTAAGAGGGAAAGTCACCACCATCCATGTTCCTAATGCCGCACAAGATCCAAGAGGTTTTATGAACCTCCGGCATGACAGGACACCAGGGGAAGGCTTAAGACCAAACCCAAATAATTAACTTAATTTCCCAACCAACACAGCCAAAAGAGAAAGAATGATAACACAAGACTTCACACTTATACATAAGGATAGCATAGATGACATATGCAGACACAGTGTAACCAGCAGCCAAACAGAGATAGTAGGCATATTATAAATGGAAGCAACAACCAAAATACATGGTCATGGATGAACATGACAACTACAATATATATATATATATATATATATATATATAGAAGTAAGCAGACATGGTTTAGACAGAAGGCCAACTAAGAACACTTAGACATAGCATGGACAAGGACAGACTATAAGCATGTAAACATGGTTTAGACAAAAGTTAACTGCAGGTCTCAATGATCATGGGAGAGCACAAGGCAATTCACACGATGGAAATTAGCAGAAGAGGCATATAGTGACTTCACACATAACTGAGCAGATTTATATACACACTGAATTAGGTCATCCATTTAATTCACAAAGGGACATGTGCAAGACCATAGTATGGTGTAATAAAACCAGTTGGGATCTAAACAAGCATAGCACAATTGAGTATACCAAACCAAGCCTCTTTGAGTCTAACTAACTGTTGCAAGACACAGTGATATTCAGAAAAAACCAACAACTAGTGATGCTAGCAAGACAAAATGTATGTCATTCTAAACACACCTCAGTGACACAGAGTGATTTCCACTTTTGAATTTAGTTTTAGCCTGAGCCAATTTTGTCCTTAGTAGGTTCATTAAGTCATTTTAATTTTACAGAATCATCACAAGCTAGTCTGAACATTCAGCAGGTCATGTCACACTGTAAACTCTATCTAACCAAGTCAAAGAGGTCCCTGTGAAACAATCAGTCAAGTAGTGGCAACTAACACATGGACAAAGTTGTTAAGCTCTGACCAAGACTCAAATAGTTCAAGAGGGAACATGGCAGGCATACTTTCACTTTGAACCTTGAACCGCTTTACTCTAGATGAAACTATGCTAGAACTTTGTGATTTAATTATAACTTCAAGTTTTTTAAAAAAATAAAATAAAATCCACTAGGCTTTTGGCCTAGGGCTGATTTTTATAGATTTTTCTCAAAGCAAAAAGAGCAAAGTGTCTTTACAAATGTAGCCAAATGGCTAAAAAAAAGCAAGAAATAAGCCTAATGTCAACTTAGGATATAAATATCCAAGGCTGATACTACAATATGCTAGAGATGAACTAAAACTTGTAAATAAATAACTAATGATATATCAAATTATCCATGCAATCTTGAAGTCCATGCATACATCCCTGCAACACCATCTCATAGTATTGCACCAGTTTTATCTTCTTTTGAGTATTGCACTGCATGTATAGCAGTGGTATATCTGAGTATATCAGCCCCTGATTGCTTGAAATTTTGATATATGACTGTGCAATATACAAAAATTATTCCACAATATACAATATTGTTGCACTGAAATCTGCAACTAGCACCAGCTTCAACTTTGATAACTATATCATATATACCCAAGAGATGTTCATGTATATGACTTATATCCATCTTGAGTACCAATTTTTCAAGAATAACGGTCAATGATATGCTTAAGATACACCACTTTCGTATACAAGAATTTATCTTTAGATATGTCGATGACTGTGCATTGCATAGTTCTTCTCAGTTGTCCCTTGCAAATAGTGTCCCAAGTTTGGTCCCTTGGTGCACCTTTGTATCTGCTTCTCTGACCATTTTACATGACCAAAGCACAAGTCAAAACACTTTCTACATATTATCCTTTCCTCAGTAGAATGAGCACCTAGTGCAAATACCACTACTTGAGAATTAGATAATATGGATATCATGTTTGATCTTGTAGTCTGCCATCCTAGTAACCCTTCTGCAATGTGTGTTAAACTGCACCGTTGTAGAATATCCTTTTCCATATAGCTATGATCAGTGCCACAAACCAATCTGCACTGGTTCCTGTAGCAACACTAGTCCTTAAGTCCCATTCCTGCACATCTCCTGAGAGTTTTGTAGTTTCTTTGTAGTAAGTGTGTACCAGTGTCCAGAAACAGTATCATCTCATTTGTGACAAGGATATGTGGAGAAAAGTATTTGAATAACTTTGCAGTGTTTGGATTTGAGCCATATTTGCAATACTTCATTTCCAAATTGCATAGGATCAGTATTACATTTCTTAGCAAAATATCCCGATTTCCTGCTTTTTTGACAACTCCATTCAAGTTCTGAGAATCCCATATCATTTCCTATATGAATAGGATCAATAGGCCAAAGTCTATGATCAACTTTGGTTACAATTTGTACTAGATCACTACTCCAGAGAATAGGATCAAAAGGCCAAATTATGCTCAGAAATTGAGAAGCTGATGTCTGCATAATCTTCCTGTGGGACCATGTCATTTCCTAGGTGATTAGGATCCATGGTGCAAGGTATTTGAATAACCCTGCATAAAATGAATTCAAACCAGGCTTGTACCACATCATATCCAAACTGTGTATGATTAGTGGTCCATTCCTTAGTAGAATTCTAATTTTCCTGATGTTTTGTCAAGTCCATGCACAATAGGGGCCTGCAAAAAAGGTAGATGATATTAGTGTAATAGATCATCATGTTCTCCTCCCATAGGATTTGAACATGATGGTAGGAATCCATCAATCCAGCACCAACAACAATCATCTTTAGAGCCACTCCTATCAAAATGAACCAGCTTCCATCAGAAAGTTCAAAACACACCACCTTTCCTCCTACTCATTGTCAAACTATCAGTAGCCTGGCACCTAGTGCCAATACCACACACTAATATAGTGTCAATAAGTAGGTCTTGATCCAACCTCCATCCTCTACAGCTACCACCAAATCTAGCAACTCCAATCTCATATCATTTTCACTCAACCATAGATCAATGAGAAACCACCTATTCAACTTCCTTAGTATATCTGTCCCATCCATATCACTTAGAACCATGAATGAGAATGAGCATAGCTAGACTTGTATCAAATCATTTCCTATATGAATGGGATCATTGATAACAAGTATGAATAATGCTGTAGATGAGTGCACCAGTCTGACTGTCTCAACATCATGTCTTGTGCACATAGGATCAATGAGACAGTAGTAATTATAAGCTTTGACCTCTGCATGCATCTTATCATTTCTTAAGACAAGATCAATAATACAAGCATTGTTTGTTGAACATGATTTCCTGGCAATTCTATTTCTCCATATGACAGACTTTTACATTAATGTGACCTGCAAACCAGAAAAATAGGTTAGCATGAAAAAATACCATTATACTCTCCTTCAGATTAACTTGAGTATAATGATAAGTATTTCCCCACACCAAACCACCAGGTCTCTTCATCAATATCTCTTCTTTGTTCTTATCCTTAAATATGGACATAAAAGCTTGTCACTTTTTAGGATTTTCTTTCCCTTTGAATCCAAGTCTGCAAATGAATTGGCTGTCACCTCTCCATGAGCAAGAGCAAAATTAGCCAAATGATCAGCCAACTGGGTTCCTTCCCTCATAATGTGCAAGACTTGGACATCTGCATTGTCAATTATATGAAGAATCTCCTCTACTTCAAAGGCAATGTTCCAAGGTGGTTTCCACTGTCTATCCAATATGTTTTTCATCAGTAAGGAATCAGTTTCAAGTATGAATGAATAAACATGCTATGACAAACAATATTTAGCAGCTTCAAGTAATGCCAAGGCCTCAGACTTAGTATTAGTTGTTTTTTCAATTTCCTTTGCATGAGCAAACACCAGGTCACCCTCATAATTCCTTACACAAAAAGAAAATGAGCTTTTACCAGGATTGCCCCTAGTAGCACCATCAGTTTTGCATTTCAAAGTACTTTCCTCAGGTAACTTCCATATGACCTTAGTAACCTGTAATCTTGGAACAAACTGCTCCAAAATTCTAAGTGTTTCAGACCATCTATGTGGGACTGTCTTGATCCCAGGCTTCCTCAATCTCACTAGTTGTTGAATAATGCTCGAAGCTTGATAGATTACTCTACTAGTAGTTACCTTGTTTCCATGCTTATCTCCAATCCTTTTCTTTCACAATTTCCATAGAATGATAGAAGGTACATCATAGAAAATAGGCTTGATTCTAGGTAGCACATCAACAGTCCACCACTTTTTTATGACTTGATGCAAGTGTAATCCTTCAATATTGATCCCTGCAGCACCACAGAAGTATGACCAGGTCCTTTGTGCAGTCTCACATCTCAGAAAAATGTGAGGAACAATTTCTTCTCTTGGTTGAGCACAACACAAGCACATAGATGACATATGATAGCCCCAGCTCCTAATTACATCATCCAAAGGAACTTTGAAATGCCAAACTCTCCACACCAAGAGTGCAATTTTGAAGGGCAAACCTTTCACCCATATCTTCTTATAAACCTCTCTTTTCTCAGCTTTACTTTTTATGTACTCCCATGCAGATTTCATTGAGAATTCTCCATTCGTTTCCAACTTCCATATTGGCTTGTCAAGTTCATCAGGTCTGGCAGAAGGTTGAAGATCATTGAGAATATAATCTGCATACTCTTCAGGCAAGTTGTTTCTTATGGCTGGAACATGCCATCTTCCTTTCAGTCACAACATCTGAGACATTATTAATCTCTTCATTACAATAGAAATCAGATGGAACTAAGAAATATAAAGTACCAAGACAAGTCAAATTAGCAAACCAAAACAAAGATGATCCCATTCTTAGTTGCCACTATATTTCATGATCTATCAAATCCCTTGCTTGGAGCATTTTCCTCCATATATGAGATCCTTTATTCCAAGGCACCAAAATAGGATTATTTTTCTTCAAGTACTTGTTGCTCATGAAACAACTCCATAAACAAGGCTTGGTTCTAAAGTTCCACCATAGCTTGGCAAATAATGCCATAGACACGTCTTCTAAAGATCTAAAACCAAAACCACCCTCTTCTACAAGCAAACAAGCATGTTTCCATTTAGCCCAATGGCTGCTGTGTTCCCCTATAATGTTGCTCCAGTAGAACTGAGCAAAGATCTTATGAAGTTTTTTAATGACAAATGATGGTGGATTGACAGTTGACAACAAATGCATAGGCATGGACTGCAGTACATGTTTGAACAAAATTGCTTTACCACCAAAGGACAGAAATTTCCCTTTCCAACCTTGCAGCCTGTTTCTCATTTCAGACAACAGATAAGAGTTGAAAGCCATTTTACTCTTTCTGTAGTATATGGGGCAACCTAGATATATCAATGGAAAGTCTTTCCTTGCAATACCAGTGACCCTTTCTACTTTTTGAAACTCCTCCTCATCCACTCTATCATTCAAGTAGACTGAACTTTTGGCCTTGTTGATCAGTTGCCCTGATGCTTTCTCATAATCAGACAAAACAGTCATAATCAAGCCCAAAGATATCTCACACAATGATGAGAAAATAATAGTGTCATCTGCATAGGATAAATGATTGATTCCTGGACTCCACTTTAGCAAACCAAAACCAGTAAACCATGGATCATCATGCAGTGAATTCAAAGCCCTTGACAAAACTTCTACAGCAATAATGAACAACGTAGGTGACAATGGATCACCTTGTTTAAAACCTCTGGTAGAGTGAAAAAAGCCATGTGGTTGGCCATTTATAAGGACTGAGTACCAGTTGTTCCCAATAATTTCATAGATAAAACTAATAAATCTCTTACAAAATCCCATTTTTCTTAAGACATTTGTGAGCAAAATCCAAGATAGTGTATCATATGCCTTTTTCATGTCAAGTTTCATCACCACATTAGGAACAATAATATTGCCATTCTTCTTGCCTTTATCAGTTCTGAGCCTAATATCAGTAATAATTTCCGGTGTAAGCAATATATTTTCCACAATGCTCTTGCCCCTCACAAAGCCTGCTTGATTATGAGAAATCTAACTAGGTAAAAATAAAACTATCCTCTCATGAACAACTCTTGAGAACATTTTGTTCACAAAATTGCTTAATTAAATTGGCCTCATGTCATTGAAAGTTTCTACAGCTGATTTCTTTGGCAACAAAACAAGGTTTGTGTGAGTAATATATCTAGGAAACTCTTGACCTCTAAAAAAATCCCAAACCATGTTGAATAAGTCATCTCCAACCATATCCCAATAGGTTTGGAAGAACACACCTGTGAAACCATCAGGTCCTCCTGCACTTAAACTATTCAGGCCAAAGACTACATGTTTCACTTCTTCTCTATTAGGTGATGCTACCAATTCTTCATTTTGCTCTCTTGTGATCATTAAAGGTGATGTAATATATCAAACTGTGTAGGCACCACAGTCTCATGGAACTGATCTTAATAGAATCTTACAACTTCTTCTGCAATTTCCTCCTCATTTTCAAGCCATTGACCATGTGAATTCTGAATTCTCCTTAGCTGCAAAAAATTCCTCCCACCCTATACATGTGCATGAAAGAACTTTGAGTTCTTGTCACCATCTTGGAACCATGACATGCCAGCCTTTTGCTTCCAACACTCTTCCTCCAAATGCAAAATTCTAGTCATCTCAGCCTGAACTTTTTGCAGCTTCTCCCTATTAGCATAAGAAGGATTAGCTTCAAATAATTCTTCATGAGCTTTAACAACCTCCTATAGATTAGTAATATGCTAAAAAATATCTCCATATGTTGCTTTGCTCCACTGAGACAACCTTTTCTTTATTTTCTTCAATTTGACATTGAATGTCATGAAGGAATTAGCCACCACATCAGTCTCCCAGTTGGCCTTGACAACATCTATAAATGTCTCATGCTTAGTCCAAAAGTTAAGAAATTTAAAGGATTTCTTAACTTGCTGAACTTCCTGCTTGCACTCAAGTAACAAAGGAGCATGGTCTGATCCAAGTTTGATCATGTGACTGATTTCCAATCCTAGAAATAGCTGTTGAAATTCAAAATTACCCAAACACCTATCCAATATCTTAAAGACATAATCATCAGCCCCTCTTCCATTCCACCAAGTAAAAATGCTTCCCTTATAACCCAAGTCTGTAAGGTTACAGGTCTGAATGCAATGTCTAAAGTCCTCTACTTCATTCATTGAAACTGTCAGACCACCATACTTTTCTTCTTCATCAACTATGACATTGAAGTCTCCTCCAACAAACCAAGGTGTATTCATGTCTGAAGCTAAATTGTACAAAGAATCTCACAATTCTAATCTTCAACCCTGTCACATTTAGCATATACCAAAGTCACCACCATCTCCATGCCAATATTCCAGTTGGATAGTTTCAAAGTAAGTTGCTGAACACTATCAATCAATACATTGAATTCATACTCTTGAGAAATAAAGGCCCAAATCTTGCATAACATATTACTCAATGCAGTCTGTAGGCCTAATATCTTTTTGTAGCTTTCCAAGTTATAAGCTTGTTGGAAAGGTTCCATCAAGCCTATAAGAAAGAATCTGTATTTATTATGCATTGTGAGAAGTCTCCTAAAAACCTTCTTTGTTCTAACTGATCTTATATTCCAAATTAGAGCATTCATCATCACTAATGTTGTGTCACGACCCAATCGGAGGGCCGCGACGGGCACCTAGTGCTAACCCACCCGGGCACCTCTTATCATACTTTCACATTTACATCTAGGTGAGCCACATAGCTAAATCATACTTTCCATCCATTATTCATACTAATTCTATTGGGCAACAATTTGTTTATATCATCATCGACAACTATGCCCACAACAATGTACATAAGCCGACGAGGCTAACAAAATGATATTCAAAATATAGGCCGACAAGGCCAAATACATCTAACCATATACACATGTCTACGAGCCTCTAAGGAGAGTATGTCATATCATATAGGCGGGACAGGACCCCGCCATGCCCATAAATATGTACACAAAAGAATAAGTACCAAAAGCTGTAGCTCCGAATGAAATGGAGCTCCGCTATGTAGTCCCTGAGTAATAAAGCTATGGATCAAGCCTATCTCCTTGGCCACCTGCGGGCATGACGCAGCGTCCACAAACAAAAGGACGTCAGTACGAAGAATGTACTGAGTATGTAAAGCATGATCAACATCATTATAGAAGCATAATAAGCAACATAAGAAATAGCATAAGATGGGAGGTAGTAGAACCATCGTCATAAACACTTACTTGCCTTTCATAGGGACTTTCCATTTCTAATGCGTGATCGTGTACATACATCCATATCCGCATCCGTATTCATATTCGTACTCATTTACATTTCGTATCCATTTTCGTATTCATAGCATATTCGTACTTATATTCCTAATTCGTTTACCCATTCATATTCATAGCTCGTTTACATAGTCATATTCATAGCTCGTTGACATAGTCATATCCATAGCTCATTTACATAGTCATATTCATAGCATACACGACCATGAAGGATCGGTGTTTCACATACCCGGCCATGATGAGACTCGGTGATTATACATACCTGGCCCTTCCAACGCTCAGGGTTATCCGTACCCAACTGCAGTGGTGTGCGCGCGATACATATAATATATATATATTCTACCCGGCCATATAAGCTCGGGGTTCCATAATAGTCATACATAGACACATATACACAAGAGCTCATAAGCATCATTACTATCGTCATTCATTACATCTATCCCTCGAGGATTTCTCATCATATAAGGAATTTTAGTACAATCGTAACATATCGAGGATCATGAGCTTAGTAGCTTTTTAAAGATAGAATCATTTAGAGGACATTATAGGCTCATAGAAGAATAGATATTTGGCCAAGAAACCATGCCTTATGAAAGAAGGGTTAGCCTTACATACCTTTCCGTTCAACTATTCTATCACTTGCACGTTCTCCTTCAATGCTCACGTTTCTACCTTCATTAGAGTTATACTATCATTAGAAAATCGATAGCTTAGCATACATGACTAAAGCTCGAGAAAATTGGACAGCATCTCCTTTATTTATACGACTTCCTCCATATCATATATCAACTCCCAAACATCAATAATAACATTCACAACATCATAACAATAGTCTTTATTCACCTATATTATCCTTACTTCTCAATTCACTTCCAATCATCCATATCCATGGTCATAGCACACGATTACATTCATTCATATACAATGTCTATCCCATGTTCTTAACATCATTTATAACATAACCATAATCGCAACATATCAAGAATCATGACTCAATCCAAGCTATTACTAAAAAATGACACTATTCCCACATTCATGACCCATTTTCTATATCCTTCTACAATCCAAGTGTTTCAACTTCTCAATACCTTAAACAACATTAAAATACCATAAAACTTATCTTAGATGCTATAGGAATGAACCTTGGGTGGAAACACTTTACTTGAGCAAAACCCTAGTTTCACCTTCACTTGGATTCCTTGTCTTGGATGAGTTTCTTGCACTTGATTCTATTGGTTTGATGAAGTTAATCACTAATATCTCTTGAATTCTTATGGGAGAAGTGTAGATAAATGTTCTAGAGAGTTCTAGAGAGAAGGGGAATGAAGGGGAAATGAAATGAAATAAACTTGGACCCCTTATTAATAACACAAAATCTGTCTCGCTTGGATATCACAGACCAACATACGGTCCGTATAAATTATACTGACCGTATGTTTGGTCATACTTTTTGTCCAGTGAGGCTAGCCATCTGGGCTGATTATACGGCCAAACATACGGCCAGTATAATTTATACGGCCAGTATGTTGGGCCGTATAATGCCCAATTCTTCGAACTCATTCTCGTCGACTCGTTTGATCTCCAATCCTTATGGAACCTTCTCAACACTTGTTTATCACCTCATTAGCAATCTAAGGGATGTTATAACTCTTATCCAAAGCATCAATAATCATCATTAACTTGTTACTCGTAAATCCTTTCCGATACATATCGTATGCCTTACCTTCTCTTGGCAAACATTCTCTTCCTCGAATGCCTTTGAAATCTTAATTAGGGTCATCAAATGTCATTCCTTACTTATTGAAATACCGTACACTTCGTGCTCTTCGTTAGTCTATTCACTGTGCATCAACGAAAATTTTTCGAGGTGTAACATTCTTCCCCCCCTTAAGAACATTCGTCCTCGAATGTTAAGTCCTCGGGATTCTATAAAAATTTCGCCAGAGTTTCCCCTGTAATATGGCACTACCATCCCGTCACTGTGACCCATAATAACAATGCCTTACGGGGCCACAACATAATAGCAAAAAGTTGGCCACACACGACCCAAATGCATAAAAAGGAAAACATACATACCTTATGATCTTGGCGTCTCATCTTGGATCTCTTCGGGGCCGAAATAAGTGCGGGTACTTGGATTTCATAATTTCTTCGCTTTCCATGTCATTTCTTCTTGGTTATTGTTTCTCCACAAAACCTTAGCCGAGGCCACTTCTTTGTTTCTAAGCCTCCGTACTTGCCTATCTAATATGGCAATGGGTACCTCTTCATAAGTTAACTTTTCTGTCACTTGAACATCATTTACTGGCATGATCCTAGTATCTCCAACACATTTGCGAAGCATCGAGACATGGAAAACTGGGTGAACTGACTCCAAATCAGGAGGTAGATCTAATTCGTAAGCCACTTTGCCTACCTTGCGCACGATCTCATAAGGCCCAATGTATCGGGGACTTAACTTCCCCTTTTGCCATGTATATATATAAATCTCATAACGCCTTTCATCGGCGACACCTTTAAGAATACCCAATTTTTAACTTGGAACTCTAAGTCCCTTCGACGATTATCCGCATAGGACTTTTGACGACTTTGACGATAGATCATTTAATAGTCGACCTTGTATGAGCTTAACTTTTCTGTGGCCGCATAGGACTCAAGTCAAAACCCCTATCAATTTAGTCTCTCTAACGCTCAAAATAAGCTCAATTAAGTCAACATGGAAAAATCCATTCCCCAATTGGGGATCTACACTTTCGCCCGTATAAAGCCTCGTACGGTTGCCATTTGGATGCTAGAATGATAACTATTGTTATAAGCAAATTCGATAAGTGGTAAGTGATCATCCCGCCTTTCTACCTCAAAGTCCGTCATACATGCCCGTTAACATTATATCCTCGAGGGAATCGAATGGTACGTTCGGCTGCCCGTCGATGCCAAAATTACAACAACAAATGGGTGAAATGACAATGCCAACCTAAGGCTCACTTATTCCCAAACCCTCTTGGAAGGACTTCATTTATAAATTCACAATTGTTCACACATTATCTATCCGAGATAATATATTCTAGGAACACCCGCACAATATTTCAAAGTCAACCAACACATACTATCTCTTTTAACGAATAATTAAAGCTTTGTATAATCTTACACCAACATTCTATGTAGTTATTCCTACCGGTAAGAAATAATGACTTCATGAGCTTTATTTCGATCCACAATCACCACAATATAGAATCATACTTACGTCGAGAACAGGGGTACATCCGCCGTAATGAAGTCCTAATCCGTTAAATCTTTAAATAAACTTCCCACTTCCAAGTTGGAATTTCTATAGCTTCCTCTATTTTTAGCTCAAATTAGCTTTTGGTGTTCGATTTTCACAGAATTTTCTGGTTGTTCCAGGTCTTAAAATGGGACATTGGGCTACGGATTCCGCCATATCCTTCTTCATCCCATTCCACCAATATATAGACTTAAGATCATGATACATTTTCGTTGCTCGGGGTGGACTTAATATCGGGAGCAATGGGCTTAACTTGTCTCCAAAAAAAAAAATATTTGGTGGCGTAGTCCTACCAAAAATCGGGAACATAATGCACCTCCAAAATCCGTCATACATGCCGCGCATATCCTCGAGGGTGGAATGGAACTTCGTCTCATTGGGTGAAATGGCGTGCTAAGGCTCTCAAATGATGACTTCTCTTCGAGAGAGTGTATATACGTGATGCATTAGCATGGGATCTTCGTATTGTGACTCTAGAAATTCACTTAAGTGAACGATCCACAATCACCCATATAGAATCATACTTACGTCGACGAGATTCTTTAACTACTTTGAATAGTAGTTCACTTGCTTTTGGTGTTCGATTTTACCTGTTGAGTCCCATTACTCGCTATAACTCCAATATATAGACTTAAGATCATGATACATTTTCATTGCTCCGGGGTGGACTTAATATCGGGAGCAATGGGCTTCTCTCTCACGAGCCATTTCTCATCTTCAATCTCAAATGATGTCGTACATCATTAGCATGGGATCAAACTTCCCAACCGGCTGGAGCTCACGAGCCATTTCTCTTTTCCCTGGTCGATGCACTTCCCGGTTAAGAGCGTCGGCCACAACATTGGCCTTTTCGGGGTGATATAGGATATCAACGTCATAATTTTTAGTAATTCCAACCATCGTCGTTAACGGAAATTCAACTCTTTTTGCTTGAAGATATACTAAAGGCTTTTATGATTTGTATAAATATCATGGACACCATATAAATAATGTCTCCACATCTTTAATGCATGAATCACTGAAGGCCAATTCTAGATCATGGGTTGGATAATTTTCTCATGTTTCCGTAATTGCCTTGAAGCATACGCAATCACCTTACCATGTTGCATCAACACACGGCCTAGCCCAATGCAGAACGCATTGCAATAAATAACATAACCTTCCAATCCTGCGGAAGTGTCGGAGGGGCGAGAAGTCAATCTATCTTTTAGCTTTTGAAAACTACGTTCGCGAGCATCGTCATTGAAACTTTGCGATTTGCGGGTCAGCTTTGTGAGTGGCGCAGAAATAGAAGAAAAACCTTCAACAAATCTCTTGTAATAACCTGCTAAGCCGAGAAAGCTACGAACCTCCGTCGGAGTTGTGGGCCTTGGCCAAGTCTTCACGGCCTCAATCTTTTGGCTATCTACTCGAATACCATCGGCTAAAATAATGTGCCCCAGAAATGTCACTGAGTTCAACCAAAACTCACACTTAGAAAATTTTGCAAACAACTCTCGAGTTTGGAGAACTCTAAGGACAGTACGCAATTGATCCGCATGTTCTGTCTCAGATCTAGAATACACCAAGATATCTTCGATGAATACAATCACAAATAAATCTAGGAAGGGCCTGAGCACATCGTTCATCAAATCCATAAACCTTGTAGGTGCATTAGTTAGCCTAAATGACATTACGCGGAACTCAAAATGGCCGTATCTTGTTCGAAAAGGTGTCTTGGGATATCTTTCTCCACTAACTCTCACTTGATGATACCGGATCTTAAATCTATCTTTGAAAACCATTTGGCGCCTTGTAATTGGTCAAATAAGTCATCGATCCCTCGGAAGAGGATATTTATTCTTAATCGTCACCTTATTCGGTTCTCGATAATCAATGCACGTTCGCGAGGAGCCATCTTTCTTTCGGACAAACAATACGGGCGCTCCCCCGCGGGGGATGAACTAGGCCTAATAAAGCCTTTCTCAAGCAAGTCTTTCAATTGCTCCTTCAACTCTCTCAACTCATCGGGAGCCATTCTATGGGTGGAATAGATATAGGCTTGGTGTACGGCAACACATCGATAGCAAAATCAATCTCTCCGCTCGAGGAGGGCTGAAGCTTTTCGGGAATACATTCGAAAATTCATTCACTACGGGAGCGGCGAAAGAGTCGGCGGTTCGGCTTACACATCTTGAACCCGAATTAGGTGATAAATACAACCTTTGTGATCATTTTCCTTGCCTTGAGATAGGAAATAAACCTAGCTTTTGGTGATGCGATGTTCCTTTCCATTCTAAAGCGGATTCTCCCGAAGTGGAATGATCCATTTTCATTCTACGATCAACATTGGCGTAGCAAGAAGCCAACCGATCCCGTGCCCGTAATAACATCAAAATCCACCATTTTTTAACTCATGTAAGTCGACCATAGTATGATGGTCACAAATCACAACTATACAACTTCTATATACTCGGCTAGCTATTACCGATTCACCGACGGTGTAGACACCTCAAAAGATTTGATCGACTCGGTTTGACTCTAAATCGACCCGCAATATACGGAGTAACGTATGACAATGTGGAGCTCGGGTCTATCAAAGCATATACGTCATGAGAAAATACTGATAATATACTTGTGATAACATCAGGAGAAGACTCAAGATCTTGGCGTCCAGCCAAAGCATAAATATGGTGCGCGGGACCGCTAGAACTCGGGACTCTCCCTGCGCCCTCTACCATGGTAGGCGGCGCGTGAACGGCCCCGTCGGGCGTATAGATGACGAAGATCGACTACGTACACGAAGGGCCGGGTCACTGCCTGCACCGGCGAGGGGCGATCGCGCGTATAGCCCCGGGACCACGCCGAATAACAAACCTGCGAACCCCGATCGGCGGCGGCCCTAATGTAACTTCCCATGGCTGAGACATCGTGACGTGGGTGGCCTCGCCTGACCGAATACGCCCCCAGGCGAGATCCGAAAAGCTCGACTCGGCCGGAATGAGTAGACCTATCAAATCTGCGGCACCGAAAGCGACGGAGCGCGCTAGTCGTAGAATGGCTTTGAATGCCTCGAAGTAACTGCTGTGCTCGCCACTAAACTCACTCGTTGGACCGAAGATCACAGCCTGCTTGTTATATACTACATCATGCTGGCGCTCGACTTTTTTTTTTTTGTTGGTTTTCTTTAACCTGAGGTCGGCATGGGCACCGGATGCGTGAAATATCCATGTTGTCTGTGGGGACGCGATCGACACCTATCCATCAAATGTGGCCCTGAGCCTTTCACAAATCGGTGCACTCGATCACCCATATCATTACCATGGTCGGAAAGCGTATTACCTAGCCAAAGAATTGAAGCGGAGACTATGCTAAAGCACTCGTACTTTCTTGCCTCGAATTCGAGAACTTATCGGCTCACAGCTCGCCGAACCTGCTGAGGCGAATAATATCGAGATAAGGCATCTACAAATTCTTGCCATACCGGGAGAGGCGTATTGGCTCCTCACAGCATTATCCAAACTATGTACCAATGAACCGCAACATCCCTCAATCTATAGGATGCCCAACTCCAATCGATTCGGTGTCCAAGCATGTATCAACCGAAGTTGTCCTCAACATTCCATCAATAAAATTCTAAGGGTCCTCATCCGCTTTGATCCAAATAATTAGAAGGGTTCAAGCTAATAAAATCACGGGGCTCTTTGCACCAACGACACTTTCGCACACCCACTCGCTCGTACTTTGCCGCCGGGTACCGGCCGCAACCACCGAGTAAGCAAATGAATGGCCTCTTTTACATCTTGGCACGCATCCGGCGGAGGAGCGGAGGTGCCGAGCTGGGGCGAGGCCCCTCACGCTCCTCGAGAAATAGGCGGCCGAATGGGGACCGAGATTAAGCCGTTACGGGACTCACTTTTCTCGACGATTGGCCGATGCTCTTTCGGCCGTTTTTTCTCTGTTGTCTTGCCCCACCCCGGGGCTGTGCCTTTCTCACAGCATCTCTCGAAATACATAACACACGGTTAAGGAAAAAAGAAGTTCTTATGTCATAGCTCTGTCGCACGATCTTATGAAGAAGGTCATTCATGTCACGACCCGACTAGGGCGCGACGGTATACCCGATATTTGTACCGAGCACCCCCCTTATCTCGTATCGTGCTCCTATTACTAAGTGGGCCATTTAAATTCTTATTATTGAGATTTCATTAACTACTATCATAGCGGCATCATAGTAAAATACATAAGCTTTGCTAACTTAATATACATCGAGAGGGGATCGTCCGTAAACACAAAATATCCGAACCGCATACATGATTGTCTACGAGCCTCTAAACAACATACATATGATAACGAAGAAATAAGTTATCGCCGTGCCCGAATATGTACACAAAGCGGTACCAACAAGCATCGGTTTTATAACCGGAGCACTTCAATGAACCGCCGGAGAGCTCTACCAGAGTCAAGTCCTTCGGTCGCTACGCCGCGCGGCATGGACTCGGCGTCCGCGAGAAGGGACGTCGCACGATAATGTACCGAGTATGTAAGGCATAGATCATACATGATAGCAAAAGCGGAACAAGAACAGTAATATAAGGAAACAATACCAGAGATGTAAATAAAAACATGGCTGTAGCTGTCTGCCCCTGAGGGCGGAATCATGCATGCTTACCTTTATCTTTACATACGTACATACATAATTTGTCTACATTACATAAGGCATCATAGCCTGTCTGGGTCACATAACATCATTAGCCCGCGTCCGGGGTAATCATCTCGTGCCGCCCACTAGTGGTGGTCGTGCCCGGCCCTCTAGGCCCAGTGTATACATCGCAACCCGCATAAGCGGTGACATGCCCGGCCATCTGCGCGGTGTAATCATCCAATAGGCCGCCGCCGTAGGCGGTGACATGCCCCCGACCATCTAGGCACGGTGTAACTATCATAACTTAAGCATGCATAAGAGCCCAATTAAAAGCTATAACTTTATCGGAGTGACGTAAGGTCGGAAACCTCCGAATACATTATGGAATAATCATGGTTATCACGTCTCACCTTGAAGGAGCTAATGTTATAAGGCGAGACTAACAACGAAGAGTATCATCATGAGAAATCATAGAACAGGATTACAAGGCGTCGTTTCGTATACTTGGAATCTTTGAAATAGTCATTATCCATAGGTAAAATTAAGAAATCAGAAGTAGCTTGTCATTTTCATATCGTCATAACCATGGTAGGGACGTATCTTCGACATATCCATCCTAGACATTTTCTCACATTTTTCATCATCATTGTCATGACAATATCATCATATTCGTTGCTTAGTCATAGGATCATTCTTATCGTATCCGTCATATACGTATCTTCTTCCCTAACATCCTTGTTGATATCATCATAGAAACATTCTCATTAGAATAGTTACCACACTTATCGTTTAATAAACAAGACAATTATGGGAAGTCCGGGGAATAGTGGGCCCATTTCCTGATCAAATGAAGCGGCGACATAATTTACGTATAACACTTGTCGTGACATTATTTATGTGAGTTTTAGGGTAATCGGATCCTATTCATGCGAGTTCTAGGTGTTTAGACATTTCTTTCAACTAGTCATAAGTATTTAATTCAATTATCAATGAATAGTAGTCAATTTCCAACCCGGATTTCTAGAATTAGAGTGGCCCCAAGATACGTACTCAAGCCTATCGTGCGTGCCTAAGACATGCCAAAGAAGGAAGGGGTAAGCCTTACATACCTTTTCGCTTCTTCCACGACTCCAAACTCGAGCCCTAAATTCGCCAAAATCTACAATTTGGTCACATTTACCAAATGTCAATTTAAGCATCTAGAAGTTGAAATTTAACGTAACCATTTGTCTACCGAAATTTCGGCAGCACTTCCCGAAAAATACACTATCCCGCCAAGTTCAACTTGGCTAATTTCAATCATCAACAATCCCGGAATTCAACCCGCCAAACCAATAACAACAATGCCAATATTCGCACTAACAATCTCAATAACCAAACCAAAGTACATTCTAACAATTTAATGAACATATTACTTTTTTCAAGACCTTCCAACTTCCATAATAACGATAACAACTTAATAATTTGCACATTAACGACATCATGCTAGCAACATTATATTCCATCCATGCAAGAACATCACATTCCATTTACATAAACTTCCACCACAAGCTTCCAACTACTACGACTTCACTAAACTCATTAAACTTTTATTTGCAACATAAACTCTACCACACAACAACCAATATACTAAATAATACTTAGCAATCAATCCTTCACGATTCACTATATACACACGGCCATACATATATAATATACAACTCACGGCCAACACCTACATATGCATATTCTTCTTGAATTTTCCATCCCTTTCCATGCATTACAACAACAACCAACACACAACATAAAGCTAACTCAATCTTCCATGCAACACACAACACACAACACACATACACACACACGGCCTAGCCACACAAGTCACGGCACCACACCCATTTCCATAACACATGAATTTCATTCATTTCATACCCTACAACAAGCGCAACATCCAATATACATAAATAGGAGATGAATTCTTACCTTTTTCTTTAACCCTTCCCTTGGCCAACTTATGTGAATATGAATTTTTCTTGTTCCAATGAACACTCCAACTTGCTAGGGGCCCTTCACTTAGTAGGAAATGATATTTTTGAGAAAATTATCCCAAGGTTTCTTGTGGACTTGCTATGGCCGAAACGGCCTATGAATTTCTCCTCTTCTCTCTTGTTCTTTGTTTCATGAAATTTCTAGAGAATAATATGGAATATGATGACTTTAGTCATCTTTTAAACTAATGAATTAAACCCCGCATACGGGCTTGGCCCGTACCATGGCATTGGGTCTCTCTCTCTCTCTAAAAAAAAATTCAAGCCCAACTATTTTTCTTTCTGTGACGAATTGTAATTCATAAAACTATTTTCCAAATTTCAAATTTGCCCTTCGCCTTCCTTTATATTTCCACGAGGCATACTACGAATTTCCCTTTATGCCCTTAACCTTTCTTAATAATTCGCTTCTAAATTTTTTCATAGGCCATTCACATGGTTATCAAAATGAAAATGTGGCCTTGCTTGTCGTCCTCCCGCGATTGTCTCGAATTATCCGCTTGCACAAAAATGCGGGATATAACATCCTCCCCCCCTTTAGAACATTCGTCCTCGAATGTTCGATTAGTCTCGTGATGTATTATGACACTTCGGGGAGGTATCCTTTGCAGTTGTCTTATACGTCGCTTAGTATATCCATATTAGAAGCTTAAATTCGCAGGCCACGGCCGATCGACTTAGCTCCGTTAACCCCGAACTCGACTTTAAGTTAATAAGTCCCTTTTTCGAAGCTCAAATCATCCCAGCATCATTTTTAGGTTTCGCACATCCTCTCCCCTTTATTAAGGGGTTCTATGCATGCCTATGGCCTTTAAATACCCATCGCTTTCCGCGATCTTCCATATACATCGCAACACTACCTCGGGAATCCTACCATTACCAATGATAGGTTACCACCATGTATGTACTACTATTTTACCTACAAACACCTCCAACCGCTGTACCATACTTCCTTTAATCCCAGGGCTCTGTCATGCTTTCTTCCCTTCTACCAGTCTAGTCCGTCTCGGCCTACGCGACCTCTATAGGGTTTCTAATCACTTCACACACACTAATTTACTTTAGGCTACCTGATTTCACATTTATCTTTCATTCCTACATTTGCGAAATTTTCAACATATTTCCCAGGGGGTCACCCATCCTGAGAGTGCCCTCACCCTAGCACGCTTAACCTCGAACCTTTAGTACATTTCGGCGTTCTAACGCTAGTATTTTTGCCTCCACTTCCCGGACTATCTTTATCACATAATCTGGGGCGTATTGGTGTCTTGACAATTTCCGGGATGTCCCCGTAACGCGTCTTTCTCTTTTAATTACTATTTTAGCCTTCACGACTACCTGTATTCATTTTTTTTTTCCTATGCATACGGTACTTTTCATCCTGAATCTCCAAATTTCCCCTACATTTAATATCACAAGGAGCGGGATATAATATAATAAAACCTAGGGCAATTTAACACATTCGTATAATAATAAAATGCCGATAATGTACCCGTGACCGCATCTCGGGAGGGTTCGTGATCCCGCCGTCCGTCGTCGCGCGTATGCACGCGGCCCCTCTCGCCCGGCCACGACCGTCGGGGCCGGGGAATTCGTTCGGGAGGGTGCGGATGAAAAAGATCCCGCCATCGTCCCCGGCGGCCGGCCCTACCGCTACCAACCCTTGACGGACAATCACGCATTACGTGCCCAACTTGTCCGCAAAAATAACATGCATCTGTGCCTTGACGACACGTACCCGAATGTAATTTTCTACATTGGCGGCATCGTGGAACCGGGTCGTCTCTCCGTCGGAAGCTCTTCAAACCGAGAACCCAAAATCCCCGAGTTCGGTCTTGTCTCGAATAACTAGGGCGGTCAAATCCTCATACGCAATCGAGGAGGTGCACCGGCCGCCGATTGGCTTGAATACCGGAATACCGCCGCGCCCCGCCCTCCCTCATACTCGGCCCACGGTCCCGAAAGACCGCCTTTTTCTAGAACTCCTATCCGAATAATGCTCCCTTTTTTCCCAACCGACGTCGCTCGCCGGGTTTTTGGGCATGGGCTTGGATACGGCAATGGTCATCCCATCGCGGAGTGAAGCCGTCAAACACTCCTTGATTAAGTGTGGCCCCAACCCACTCACGAATCGGTGTACATGATCTCCCATATTTATCGTGGCCGGGGCACACCAGTTAACGAGTTGAAGCGGAGACTATACTCCCCGACGCTCGATATTTCCGTTTAAGGTTCGAAACACATCGACTCGAGCTCGTCGAACCTCCGCGTAAGAAATGTCGCGTAAACGCCCCCTCCGTGAACCCCTCGCGAGCAAATCGGGGGAGGGCATTTGCTCCCCTCGATAATATCCAACTATTATACCAAAAAGCGCTACGTCCCGCAACCTCGTATGATGCCAATTCCACCGACTCGTATCCGAAGCGTGTATTATTCTCGGTGTCCTTAACATCTCATCTATGAAATTCTCGCGGTCTTCCTCTCGGTTTCGAGCCGTAGAACTCCTGGGAGGTTTCAAAGAAATAAAGTCGCGGGCCCTCGCACTCACCGCTCTCGTCTCCCGGTCCGTATCTTGCCGCGAGCCCGCGCGGCGACTATCCGGGTTAGTAAATCGGACGGCCTCTCGCCATCCGCCGGCCCGAGCCGCCGCGTGGAACCGGAACTCCTTCCCGCTTCCGCCGACACCGGGGAGCATGAAAGCCCGAGAGAAGGAGCCCGTTACGAGACTCGCCTTCTTCCGTTCCCGCCGGTGGCTCCCGCTCGCTCTTTTTTTCGCCACCGTCTTGCCCTTTCGGGCCGCCCGTAGCTTTCCTCTTCACCGGCATTACTGAAATCATAGCAAAGATTTAGATCATACATGATAGCAAAAGCGGAACAAGAACAGTAATATAAGGAAACAATACCAGAGATGTAAATAAAAACACGGTCAGTACTGTACGCCCCTCGAGGCGGAATCACGTATGCTACCTTTATCTTTACATACGTACATACATAATTTGTCTACATTACATAAGGCATCATAGCCTGTCTGGGTCACATAACATCATTAGCCCGCGTCCGGGTAAATGCGTCTCGTCCCACCAGCGGTGGTCGTGCCGAAACCCTCTGTGCCCGTTAACATACATCGTAACCCGCATAGCGGTGACATGCCCGACCATCTAGCGCGCGGTGTAATCATCAATAGTCGCCGCCGTAGCGGTGACATGCCCGGCCATCTAGGCACGGTGTAACTATCATAACTTAAGCATGCATAAGAGCCCAATTAAAAGCTATAACTTTATCGGAGTGACGTAAGGTCGGAAACCTCCGAATACATTATGGAATAATCATGGTTATCACGTCTCACCTTGAAGGAGCTAATGTTATAAGGCGAGACTAACAACGAAGAGTATCATCATGAGAAATCATAGAACAGGATTACAAGGCGTCGTTTCGTATACTTGGAATCTTTGAAATAGTCATTATCCATAGGTAAAATTAAGAAATCAGGAAGTAGCTTGTCATTTTCATATCGTCATAACCATGGTAGGGACGTATCTTCGACATATCCATCCTAGACATTTTCTCACATTTTTCATCATCATTGTCATGACAATATCATCATATTCGTTGCTTAGTCATAGGATCATTCTTATCGTATCCGTCATATACGTATCTTCTTCCCTAACATCCTTGTTGATATCATCATAGAAACATTCTCATTAGAATAGTTACCACACTTATCGTTTAATAAACAAGACAATTATGGGAAGTCCGGGAATAGTGGGCCCACCTCGGATCAAATGAGGCGGCGTACATAATTTACGTATAACACTTGTCGTGACATTATTTATGTGAGTTTTAGGGTAATCGGATCCTATTCATGCGAGTTCTAGGTGTTTAGACATTTCTTTCAACTAGTCATAAGTATTTAATTCAATTCTATTGAATGAATAGTAGTCAATTTCCAACCCGGATTTCTAGAATTAGAGTAGCCCCCAAGATACGTACTCAAGCCTATTGCGTCTAAGACATGCCAAAGAAGGAAATCCAGCGGCAATATCACATATATACATACCGCGGCCAAGAATCCAGCGGTCATGTCGCAGCCCGCGGTCAAGTATCCAAATGGACAATATCGCACATACACGCCGCGGCCAAGAATCCGGTCGTATGAAACGCGTGTACCATCAAGTATCCAGTGACAATATCACACATACGTCCGGACTCGGCGAAAATGTAACAACGAGAATGCACGAGTAGAATCACAAGTAACCAAATACAATTTAAAACATCTACAAAGACTTAATAGGTTATTTGAAACGAACCATCATTTACAAAGCCAAAAAAGAGGTCAAATCAAAGTTCTTTTCCGAATATTACTCGAAAACGTATCAAACCGAACCTCAGAAATCATAATCACGTATCAAAATCTCATGCATATGAGCAAATAAATAACTAAGTTACCTTCCAAAATCCGATGACCAAATATGTTTACTAACATCGGAAAGTGCAAAAACAAGTTTCGCATTTATCGGAGTTAGTATACAAAAGTTACAACCTTCTGAATCGTTCTTATGTGTCAAAATGTATTATCAAACTCAATGAAGTAGTTAAAATAACTATTTTATAGTAATCGGAGCGATGGTCAAAAGTTCTCTTTCAAAATCACACAAATATACCAAACAGAGCGACATAGGGAGATCTCGGAATGCGTGGGCCCCACCTCGGTCAAATTGAGGCGGTGTACCCCAACTATGGTCGTTAGGCCTTACGAGGTCATATACAAAGGATTCTAGGCCCTCCAATATCATTTGGGCGAACTACGGATGTTTGAACAAGTGTTTCAACAAACAGACATGCTTAATTCAATTGACCCTACCGAATGAAAAAGGGCCAAAATGAGGCTCGGACTCCGAGGAGTAGAGTCGTCCCCAAAGCTCGTACCTTAGCCTAACATACCTAGGACATGCCAAGAGAAGGAAAGAGCAAGCTTTACATAACTTATTCGCCCTTTACGCTCGTCCAACTTCAAATCCCGTTTCGTCCAAAACCTACATTTGGTCATATTTACCAAATATTAATCATAAGGTTTTAAGAATTCAATCTTAACCAATTCTTGGCTACAAAAATTTGGGCAGCATCTCCCCTATACATACAACATCCCGAGATTTAAACTCGGTCAAATTAGCACAACCAAACCAACAACAATACCAACAACGTCAACAATTGACTAGAAACGCATTCTAGCATAAATAGTCTTCTTTTCCAAATAATGCGACAACTTCCAATTCAACTTTGCACCTTCAAATCAATATCAATATTTCCATGTTTATAATTTAATTAAAGATCATTCAAATACAATTCTAAGCATTTCATATCATTCTACAAAATATTTACAAAACATACAAAAGTTCCACCAAAACCATAGTTCATCCGAAATCTCTAATCTTCGACATAAATATCCATAACACATTTTTATCCTCCAACTTCATTAACAATAATCATAATTCACACCTTAACAATTTCATTTTCATCATTACATAAATCTTCTATAAAATCACAAAATTCCCCATAACAACTTACCAACCAATCTTTCATGCCAATATGGACTTGCATCCCTCCAAATTCACCAACTAACATAATAATTCTCATTTAGAACTCCACTTCCATAATTACATAGAAACTACATTGAAATCACATAAGTTCCTATAATCATTTTCAACCATTTTTCATGCCATCATAAACCATTTTCTTCCATTTCCATCACAAGTTTCAACAACACAACTAGAATACTACATAAAATTCAACTCATATTGCCTATGCATCAATACATATACACGGCAACTCATATTGCCTATGTGTGTATGTGTATATGTGATATTGACCGCTGGATATTTGACCGCAGTATGTGTATATATGTGGTATGTGATATGTGATGATTTGATGATATGAGATGTGATGATCTGATGATACAAGGTGATATGTGATATGATGTATGATAATATGACTAAGACGTTTATGATTATTATGTTATATATGGATCGGGCCGTACATTCCTCGGCAATCGGATAATGTCAGCTCATATGGTATGTTTGAGTTTCCGTATATACGAGACAAAAATGTTTTTCAAAAGAAAGCGAAACATTTTGACATTATGATTATCCTCTTTGTCTCCTGTACCGCTTATGTATGATTTGGAGGTCGGATGTATGTATCTTGGTATTCGGCTTATTATGCTCGCGTTTGGTGCACTTTACTTCGATGCATTTTTGTGCAAGCGGATAATTCGAGACAATCGCGGGAGGACGACAAGGTGGCCACATTTTCCAAATGTCAATTTAAGCATCTAGAAGTTGAAATTTAACGTAACCATTTGTCTACCGAAATTTCGGCAGCACTTCCCCTGAAAATACACTATCCCGCCAAGTTCAACTTGGCTAATTTCAATCATCAACAATCCCGGGAATTCAACCCGGCCAAACCAATAACAACAATGCCAATATTCGCACTAACAATCTCAATAACCAAACCAAAGTACATTCTAACAATTTAATGAACATATTACTTTTTTCAAGACCTTCCAACTTCCATAATAACGATAACAACTTAATAATTTGCACATTAACGACATCATGCTAGCAACATTATATTCCATCCATGCAAGAACATCACATTCCATTTACATAAACTTCCACCACAAGCTTCCAACTACTACGACTTCACTAAACTCATTAAACTTTTATTTGCAACATAAACTCTACCACACAACAACCAATATACTAAATAATACTTAGCAATCAATCCTTCACGATTCACTATATACACACGGCCATACATATAATATACAACTCACGGCCAACACCTACATATGCATATTCTTCTTGAATTTTCCATCCCTTTCCATGCATTACAACAACAACCAACACACAACATAAAGCTAACTCAATCTTCTATGCAACACACAACACACAACACACATACACACACACGGCCTAGCCACACAAGTCACGGCACCACACCCATTTCCATAACACATGAATTTCATTCATTTCATACCCTACAACAAGCGCAACATCCAATATACATAAATAGGAGATGAATTCTTACCTTTTTCTTTAACCCTTCCCTTGGCCAACTTATGTGAATATGAATTTTTCTTGTTCCAATGAACACTCCAACTTGCTAGGGGCCCTTCACTTAGTAGGAAATGATTTTTTTGAGAAAATTATCCCAAGGTTTCTTGTGGACTTGCTATGGCCGAATGGCCTATAAAATTTCTCCTCTTCTCTCTTGTTCTTTGTTTCATGAAATTTCTAGAGAATAATATGGAATATGATGACTTTAGTCATCTTTTAAACTAATGAATTAAATCCCCACATGGGCTTGGCCCATGCCATGGCCGGTTGGGCTCTCTCTCTCTCTCTAAAAAAAATTCAAGCCCAACTATTTTTCTTTCATTATTTAATTGTAATTCATAAAACTATTTTCCAAATTCCAAATTTGCCCTTCGCCTTCCTTTATATTTCCACGAGGCATACTACTTAATTTTCCTTTTATGCCCTTAACCTTTCTTAATAATTCCGCTTCTAAATTTTTCATAGGCCATTACATGCTTAACAAAATGAAAATGTGGCCCCGCTTTGTCGTCCTCCCGCGATTGTCTCGAATTATCCGCTTGCACAAAAATGCGGGATATAACAATTCAATCCTAAAATGCCCGCGGCCTTTTGTTTATAAGTGTGGCGTGTAACAAACCCATAACCAAGACTCTACTGCATACAGCTCGTAGACACACCCTAGGATAGAATCAAGCCCGATACCACTTTTGTCACGACCCAACCTGGGAGCGGCCGAGATGGGCACCGGTGCTAACCCACCCGGCACTCCTTATCATACTTTCACATTTACATCTAGGTGAGCCACATAGCTAAATCATACTTTCCATCCATTATTCATACTAATTTATGGGCAACAATTTGCTTATATCATCATCGACAACTATGCCCACAACAATGTACATAAGCCGACGAGGCTAACAAAATGATATTCAAAATATAGGCCGACAAGGCCAAATACATCTAACCATATACACATGTCTACGAGCCTCTAAGGAGATTATGTCATATCATATATATGGACAGACCCCGCCATGCCCATAAATATGTACACAAAAGAATAGTACCAAAAGTCAGTAGTTCGAATAAAATGGAGTTCCGCTAGGTAGTCCCCGAGTAATAAAGCTATGGATCAAGCCTCGTCTCCCTAGTCACCTGCGGGCATGACGCGACGTCCACAAATAAAAGGACATCGTACGAAGAATGTACTTCGAGTATGTAAAGCATGATCAACATCATTATAGAAGCATAATAAGCAATATAAGAAATAGCATAAGATAGGAGGTAGTAGAACCATCGTCATAAACACTTACTTGCCTTTCATAGAGACTTTCCATTTCTAATGCGTGATCATGTACATACATCCATATCCGCATCCGTATTCATATCCGTACTCATTTACATTTCGTATCCACTTTCGTATTCATAGCATATTCGTACTTATATTCCTAATTCGTTTACCCATTCATATTCATAGCTCGTTTACATAGTCATATTCATAGCTCGTTGACATAGTCATATTCATAGCTCGTTTACATAGTCATATTCATAGCTCGTTTACATAGTCATATTCATAGCATACCCGACCATGAACGATCGGTGTTTCACATACCCGGCCATGACGAGACTCGGTGATTATACATACCTGGCCCTTCCAACGCTCAGGGTTATCCGTACCCAACTGCAGTGGTGTGCGCGCGATACATAAATATATATATTCTACCCGGCCATATAAGCTCGGGGTTCCATAATAGTCATACATAGACACATATACATAAGAGCTCATAATCATCATTACTATCGTCGTTCATTACATCTATCCCTAGAGGATTTCTCATCATATAAGGAATTTTAGTACTATCGTAACATATCGAGGATCATGAGCTTAGTAGCTTTTTAAAGATAGAATCATTTGGAGGACATCATAGGCTCATAGAAGAATAGATATTTGGCCAAGGAACCATGTCTTATGAAAGAAGGGTTAGCCTTACATACCTTTCCGTTCAACTATTCTATCACTTATACGTTCTCCTTCAATGCTCATGTTTCTACCTTCATTAGAGTTATACTATCATTAGAAAATCGAAGGCTTAGCATACATGACTAAAGCTAGAGAAAATTGGACAGCATCTCCTTTATTTATACGACTTCATCCATATCATATATCAACTCCCAAACATCAATAATAACATTCACTACATCATAACAATAGTCTTTATTCACCTACATTATCCTTACTTCTCAATTCACTTCCAATCATCCATATCCATGGTCATAGCACACGATTGCATTCATTCATATAAAATTCCTATCCCATGTTCTTAACATCATTTATAACATAACCATAATCGCAACATATCAAGAATCATGACTCAATCCAAGTTATTACTAAAAAATGACACTATTCCTACATTCATGACCCATTTTCTATATCCTTCTACAATCCAAGTGTTTCAACTTCTCAATACCTTAAACAACATGAAAATACCATAAAACTTACCTTAGAAGCTGTAGGAATGAACCTTGGGTGGAAACACTTCACTTGAGCAAAACCCTAGTTTCACCTTCACTTGAATTCCTTGTCTTGGATGAACTTTAATGGGTTTCTTGCACTTGATTCTATTGGTTTGATGAATTTGATCACTAATATAACTTGAATTCTTGTGGGATAAGTGTAGAGAAATGTTCGAGAGAGAAGGGGAGTGAAGGGGAAATGAAATGAAATTAACTTAGACCCCTTATTAATAACACAAAATCTGTCCCGCTTGGATTTCACGGACCAACATGCGGTCCATATAAATTATACTGACCGTATGTTTGGTCGTACTTTTGGTCCAGTGAGGCTGGCCATCTGGGCTGATTATACAGCCAAACATACGGCCAGTATGTTGGGCCGTGTAATGCCCAGTTCTTCCGAACTCATTCTCGCCTACTCGTTTGATCTCCAATCCTTATGGAACCTTCTCAACACTTGTTTATCACCTCATTAGAAATATAAGGGATGTTATAACTCTTCTCCAAAGCATCAATAATCATCATTAACTTGTTACTCGTAAATCCTTTTCGATGCATATCGTATGCCTTACCTTCTCTTGGCAAACATTCTCCTCTTACCTCGAATGCCTTTGAAATATTAATTAGGGTCATCAAATGTCATTCCTTACTTATTGAAATACCATACACTTTATGCTCTTCGTTAGTCTATTCACTTTGCATCAACGGAAAATTTTCTGAGGTGTAACATGTTGGGACTTAGATGCCGTTCTCCTTGTATGTACCCTAGTGAATTGAGGTGCATTATTATCCTTGCTTGTTTTCCTCTTGGTTCTTCCCAAAGCTTTATCAATCTGTTTAGGAGAAAAATCTCCTTCTCTTGTAGCATTTAATAAATTCTGAGTAGTTGATTCTTCATCCATATCTATCTTTGCTTTCTCACCTCCACCAACTGCTACTTACAAATGGGACCGGCTTATACCGCTACGGTGGTACCACTATAGCGGTGAGCCCCTCGCCGCCAGCGATCGGCCAGTGTTTATGTGTCTGACATGGCAGGCCATGTCCCGCTATGGCGGTGTCGCTATAGCGGAACATGGGTCACCATAGCGGTGGTCGGGTTTCTCTTGGTCCACTATAGCGAGACCGTTGCAGTGGTAAATTGGCCGCCGTAGCGGTCGAAGAGGGGCAGAATACTGTGTTTTAAACACTTAGTCCCACATTCTTTATTCATAATACTCCAACACAGTTCCCCACAAGCACCTAGGGTGAAATTCCAAGCTAGGGCAAGAATACTCTTGAGAGGTAAGTCTCATCCGTCCCTTTCAATCACTCCGTATCATCTTCGTGATTATCATCCCTTTTATGGGTTTTCAATGGTGGAAAGTAATAGTAACCCTAAGAATTAATAAACCTTCTATACTTGATGGATTATGATGGTTATCACTTATTTATCATCTAATGGCTTGGGTTAACTCCTTTTAATCATGAATTGAACCTTTAGAGCCATAAACTAAGTGAATTGAGACTTAGGGTTCCATAAAAATGGTAGCTTGGACATGGAAACTACTTGTAATTGGGGTGTTGATTAAATATTGTTATAGTTGATGGTTAGTGATTACTAAGGCCCTTGTTAGGTTGTTTTACACCTAGAAATCATTCACCCATTGGAATGGGGCTAAAGGGAAGGGTGTCTTGCATTGATTTTGTGACTAGAATAATTGTGACTCATTGAGCATTCTAATTTCTAGACTTTGAGCGTTCCGAGGCTTTACGGAAGGGAAAAGCAGTAAAGAGTGATTCGAGTTGTTCCAAATTACCTACGTTTGAGGTAGGTTATGGTCTACTTGAGTTAGAGTTTGATTAGTTGATTGTATGTGTTGTGAATTCATTAGGAGAAAGCATGTCTAGTCTTCATACATGATATTGTGTGGTTGAACTTCTATGTGAAATTGATTGAGTGACTGTGTAGGCTTTGTGCCACTATTTGTGTGTGTTGAATCTCTGCTGACGTGTTGTGATGAGAAGTTAATATGATCTTCTCGGTGACATTGTGAAACGATATGATGATTCGAGCATTGATAATAAGAGGGCAAGAAATAATATTATCAAGGATATATGAGAAGGCACAATTGTGACATTATGGGCTCGTGGTCCAAGGTTCGTTCCAAAAATAAGAGATACATTGATGTGGCCCGCATTCGAGGTTCTTTTCGGAGCGGAGATTTATGCTCGGGTCCGATGAGTATCCGGAATGAGTGGTACAGGGACACCATGGGTCCCCTGTAGATCATGACTACTGAGCAATGATATCATTTAGCATGTGTGTATAGTGAGTATGGTATTTGTGGTAGACTTATTCTCGTTTTGTGGTTTTCTATTGATTGAGTTCTTGATATTTTGGGTGACTTGATTAGTGATTATCCTTGATTGACTTGTCGTGGTTTATTTATTTCATGTCTGTTGGCTGGCTTGTTTATTCTATTGATTTTATAAGATATGCATGATACTAATCTTAGTCGGCCTATGATATCTACCGGTACATAGTGTTTGTACCGATACAACCTTGTCGCATTCTTTTGAGTGCAGATTGTGATACAGAGACTGCTACCAGCCCTCACATCTAATGATGAGGACGTTGCTGATAGATTTAGGGTGAGCTTTAATCCATGTCAGGCCACCCGAAGATCTTCCTCTTATGATGTCTATTCCTATTCTGGACATTATGGTTATTTGTTAGACAGATTTCGTTCCTTAGACATGTTTTGGATTAGAATCCTTATACGATGACTTTTGGATTTTGGGGATTTTGTAAGAGTTAGAACTTTCGCATTTACTTCAGTATTTTATGGCATGACTTATTTGATTATCTTATGCTTCTTGAACTTGGTAATATGATAGTAATAACCGATTGAACAATTCTGGTTACGCGCGTGGATGATAAAAACCGACTCAAGTGGAGTATTTTTCAACTATTAATCGAATAGATGACAATTGTGTTTCTTTGGTATTAATATTCGTATATATTTTATCCCATTTTTTTTCTTTTTAGGAGTTAATTTTTTTTTTTGTGGGTTGAAACTCTATTTATTTTAGCCTACATGGAGGGTTGGGTCGTGACATCATCTCTCTCTAATTTGGTTGATATTTTATTTATTTCTTTTTAGATACAATGATTGTTTGCTTTGCGCTTGTGTATTTCTTCCCACATGCTTCAATATCATATCTTTAGCCAAATCATGGACATACGTTTCAACTCAATGCAAAAAAGATGATCTAAATAATTGGTGGACTTAAAAAGGTAAAAATATATATTTTCTCCAAAAAATGCCACATGGACAAAAAAATCTCTCAAAAAATGCCAGTGACAAAATCCGAGTGTGCCGCGTGTGACGTTCGCGAGTCGGAGACTATATTACCAAGTTCAGGGGGTAATTAAGCCAATGCATGGTTTAGGATGGTATAACATATCAACATCATAGTCCTTCACTAGAGTTAAATTCCACCATCATTTCTTATCAGTGTCAAAGTTCATGGACATACGACTCAATGCATCTTTTTCGCCTTTCGATGGATATATGCCGCAAACTCTTATGATTTGTGTAGATATCAACATGAACTCCATAAAGATAATGACGCCATATTTTCAGGGCAAATATAACGGCTGCCAACTCGAGATCATAAGTCGGGTAATTCTGCTCGTGCTTCCTTAATTACCTAGAAGCATATGTAATAACCTTATCGTGCTGCATCAGAACACACCCCAATCCATCCCTTGACGCATCACAGCACACCATATAACCTTCAGATCCCTCAAAAAGTGCTAGAACAGGCGCTGATATTAATCAATTCTTTAATTCCTGAAAGTTCCTTTCACAGGCATCAGACCATTGAAACTTAGCTGCTTTATGTGTCAATTTCGTCAAAGGAGCGGCAATAGAAGAGAAATTCTCCACAAACGTATAGCTAGATAAGCCCAAGAAACTATGAACTTTTGTATGAGTTATGGGCCTCGGGCAATTCTTTACTGCCTCGATCTTCTGACCATCCACCTTGATGCCCTCATCTGAGACGATATGTTCGAGGAACGCCATCAAATTCAACCAGAACTCGCATTTAGAGAATTTAGCACAAAACAATGATCTTGCAGCGTCTGCAATACTACTCGCAAATGATCTGCGAGCTCTGCTACTGACCGAAAGTATATCAGAATATCATCAATGAACACAATCACAAAGATGTAGAGAAATGGCTTGAAGACCCGATTCATTAAATCCATAAAAGTTGCTGGCGCATTAGTGAGACCGAAGGACATGAAATGAAATTCATAATGGCCATATCTGGTCCGAAAAGCCATCTTCGGGATATTTTGCTCTTTGACTAACAACTGATGATATCTAGACCAAAGATCGATCTTGGAAAAGTACTTCGCACCCTATAGCTGATCAAATAAATCATCAATTTTGGGAAGGGGGTACTTGTTCTTAATAGTCACCTTGTTGAGCTGACGGTAATCAATACACATTCTCAACGAACCGTCTTTCTTACAAACAAACAGCACTGGTGCACCCCACGGAGAAGTACTGGGTCTGATAAAACCCTTATCTAGAAGATCCTTCAACTGAGCTTTCAATTCTTTTAATTCAGCAGAGACCATTCTATACGGAGGAATAGATATAGGCTGAGTATCTGGAAGTACATCAATAGCAAAGTCGATTTCCCTTTCGGGAGGAAGACCAAAAAGTTCATCAGGAAATACATAGGGGAATTCATTAATAATAGGAACCGACTGAAGAGTTGGAGGTTCCGCCTCCACATCCTGCACTCTCACCAAATGTTAAATATATCCTTTTGCAATCATCTTCCAAGCCTGAAGGTAAAAATTAAACTTCCCTTTAAGCGCTGCAGCATTGCCCTTCCATTTAATAACAGACTCGCCTGGAAAATTGAAATGAACAATCTTCGTCCAACAATCTACATTAGCATAATAAGAAGCCAACCAATCTATACCCATGATAATATCAAAATCGATCATCTCCAATTCATGCAAATCAACTAAAGTATGGCAGTCATGAATCATCACATCACAATCTCAATATACCCGTCTAACTATCACAGGCTCACCCACGGGCGTAGATACCTCAAATGGCTTATGCAATAATTCAGGCCCTTTATTACACTTGCCAGCAATGAAGGGGAAAATATAAGACAATATAGAACCGGGATCTATCAAGGCATACATATCAACGAAAAAGAAGGATAATATACCTGTAACCATATCCGGAGATGACTCTAAGTCCTGACAACCCAATAATGCATATATACGATTCTGCTGATCGTCTGAACTAGACGCTCCTCCTCTGCCTCTACCCCCACCAGTCGATGGCTGCATCCTCTGCCCAGAAGGCGCACTGAAGAAGAAAAAGCCGTTGTAGATACTGTAGGCTGAGCCATACCACCTCTACCTCACCTCGAACAATATCTCATAATATGACCCGGTTGTCCACATGCATAACATATATCAGCACCCTGACGAGACGGCCCAAAATGAGCCCTACCACATCGATCACAACGGGCACCGCGTCCGATCTGGTCGAACTCGCCTCTAAACCGGCAGTGGCCCGATGTCCGCGAATTCTGAGCCTGACCAGAATAAGTGGTCTGATCACATCGCTGACCCTGAAACTGCGGTGGTGTATAGGCTGCCGAATAAGATGAACGTCTCGAAAGCTGTGGCCTGACTCCACCTATAAAATCCCTTGAATCACCAGCAGATCGGGCCCTCTTATGCTGACCTCTATCCCGCCTCGATCAACCCGCTGCTGCCTCTTACAATCCTCTAAGTTTTGCGCATAGGCGTGTATGCAAGCAATATCCATTCCCGGATTCAGAGCAGCTGTGGTACAATCATTAATCAAATGTGGTCCTAAACCACCCACGAACCGGTACACTCGATCGGTCATATCAGCTACAACAATAGGAGCGTATCTGGCCATAGAGTTGAACTGCATGTTGTACACCCTAACATTCATATTACCTTGCTCGAAACGCAGAAACCGATCATGTCGGGCACAACGAATCTCAATAGGTAGATACTGTTGCATAAATGCCTTAGAAAATTCTCTCCGTGTCGCTGATGGAGCACAAGGTCCACGGGACTGCTCCCAGGTCTCGTACCAATCTATAGCAATATCCCGCTGCCTATAAGAAGCAAGCTCAGCCTACTCTGTATCGGTGGCATGCATCACCCATAAAGTCCGCTGCATCTGATCTAAAAAGCTCTATGGATCTGCATGGGGATTAGTCCTTGTGAATACCGAAGGGTCCAGGTCAATGAAATCCTAAACTCTCGCATTAACAGCTCTATCAGAGGAACCACAAACCTGAGGCTGGGCCTGGGAGGCCACTATCCGTGTCAACAATTGCACAACACTCAACATATCAAGATCTTTCTAAGGGAAATCAACAACGAATCGGGAGGTATATCACAAAATCATGAAATGGCGGTCGTGTGGCTCCAAAGGCCTAAGAATTAGCTTTGGAATTTCTAGAATTAAAATCGTCCACACATAATCGATCATAGCTCGGTCGGGTGCCCTCGCCCTCAAGAACTCCGAATCTTAGAATACTCTCCTAATGTCTGCTCATAAGCTCTTTAGGCACCACTGAGAATATAAATAAAATGAAGATTCAGGATGAACACTTACGACTCGGCTCTATCGTATAATCAAGATAAAAAAGAAAGTAACCATCCTAAATGCCCTATAGCCTCCTGTTTATAAGGGTGGTGCACAATACACCCATAAACAAGACTCTACTAGACACGGCTTGCAGACTCCCTAGGACAGACCTGCTCTGATACCAAGTTTGTCATACCCCAAACTTAGGGGGTGTGGTCGACACCCAAAGGTCCGAGCGAACCAACCATGGCATCTATGACCTGTAACATGAATACGGGGCCAACAAGGCCACTAGATGATAATAATAAGAATCATTGTAACAACCTGCAATCAGAAGAAGCCCAACGACAACATATATATGTGTGTGTGTGTATATATATATATATATACATATACATATATACACACACACACACACATATGCATATGTACTTATGGACTCAAAACCAGCAACTCCAAAGAAGTGGAGAGCGACACTCAACCGCTGATCTCGGTGTCCCTTTATCTCCGTGGAGGTGCGTAAATGATCGTCCAACAAGAGCATGAACATAGCGTACAAAAGGGTCTTCAGTACGAAGTATGTACTGAATATGTAGGGCGGTAAGCATAAGCACAAATAAATGTAAATAATATGAGAAGAGATTTAGAAACAACCTGAAACTCTGTTCAAGGCCATTGAGGGTAACCATAACCCTAACACAAATGTAAATGCATGCTCATAAAATCATTCCTCACTATGGAGGCATATATCATTTCATATAACTATAATAAATCCCTTTGTGGGCTGAGCTCATCATCATAACATCCTCTCTGCCCAACTGATCAGTGGCGATGCACAGCTACGTGCCTACCCCGCCGATTACAACACGGCTCGGTAAAGAAAAAATCCATCTAGGTGCACATCTACGTGCCTACTCGGCTGACTATAGCACGGCTCGGTAATGAAAATAAATATAAATACATATATATAAGTGCAATGCAAGACCGACCTCATAAGAGATAACATAGAAAGAGTCAGAGTGACCTATCGTCGTTATCCTCCGACAATCATTATTGTCGCTACGTTATTTGCCTTTCAAATCATGAAGCAATAAGTACTGGGAACATAAGAAGTACATGTTATGAGTTTCATACGAAGCAAACGTTATCCTTAAGCTATCCTAAAATATGACCGATATGAATGTTAACCAAAGGAATGAACCAAGAGGGGTGCTAGTCATCTTTGAGCCATAACCAAAAAGAATGAGAATACGGGAATATTCTTTGAATAAGGTGTTCACGAGAAAGGACGGGTTAAACCATATTTTCCATTTTAAGGTGGAACGACTCAAGTGTGACGAAAACAATTCAACAAACGGTTATTCGAATTATAGTCATGCCGAAGAGTATAGAGAAAGCCCTACATACCTCGTCGACGGAGTTATCTATGTTTCCCGTGTCCTCCAATGCCTTACGAATGATTTCCTACACAATACGAACAATTTGTGATCAAAATTGAGTTCATAGCTCATAGGAACTTTCACTTAAGCATTTAATCGAGCAACTCATAGCCGCGAGTTTATTGGCTCTTTTGTAGCCTAATTTCCCCAAAAAACACTGCCAAATTCTACTTTTCTACTTCTTCTCTTCAATATGATCCCATCCATATCACCTCAGCTCCAAACAATACAACAAAACCATACAAATCAGCCCAACAAATAAGCTAAGTTCATGAAAGTTTCATAAGAATATAGGAGAGCTTGTTCTATGAGGTTTTGCACCAATTTCTATGATTAATCACTTGTAGGAGCTCAAAGAGATTAAGAAGAAGTTAAATTATATCTTAGATGATGAAAAACACTCCAAACTACAAGTTAATTCAAAGTGAGGTTTCCTTCCGAGAAGTGAAATAACGAGAAAAATCATGATTCTACAATTGTCATGTCATTCCTCATGTTAGAGTTAATTGATTTGCCCTTAGGTTTGTTGGTGATTGATGGAGGGATGTTTGATAGTGTGTCCTAGGGTTTCCAGGTCTTTGAAGGTGGTGAAATGAGAAAAAAATAATTGTGAAAGGGGTCTTATATATACAAAGGCCAACTTGAAGCCACCGACTAAGCTGGCTGTCCCGTGGCAGTTTGCATCCTTGGACGAAAATGCAAATATCTCACTACTCCAATGTCGTATCAACAAATGGTTAAATGTGCTGGAAACTAGACTCGTAGACCTTCAATTTGGTAGGTGGATCACCCTGTAACTCCAAGTATATTGGGAGAAAAGCTCTTCGACATCTGACCTAAATTTCATTGAAATTTACAAACGTAACTTGCGACGACCTTTGTCGACTTTCATATTACAACTCGTTTGACTTCAAAACTTAACATAAGACTATCATACTATTTAAATACCTCATAACATTACCTTCTTAGCATGCTAGCCACCTTACGATATGATAACGCACGAAAACACGAGGTGTAACAGAGAGCGCCTCGGGAAGGCTAGGTTTTTCCCTAAACCTTTTCTCACAAATGAGAAATAGGGGTCGTTTTGATACAATTCGAGTGGCATCAAGACCTTTTACAAGGATCCAAGTGAGGGAACTTCAAGCTATGCAAGCATTGTTCATGAGGAGGGACATACTTGAATACACTCTGAAGACCTTCTCGGGGGATTTCAAGTGTTCATGATAGCATGGGAGGATGGTTTGGAGAAGAGGGTTGAAGATGGTCATGCTTGCAATGTGGCTATTACTTGAAGATTTGCAAATTCAAGCTTTGTTCCCAAAAGAAGACATTCCAAACAAGGCCCTTACTTCATTAAGGGTAAAAGTGTAATAATGTAGTTGTCTTCTTTTGAGCTTTAGTATAAATAGTAGTTTCTTTCATTTGGAAGACTTAGACTATTTTGAATATTGATATTTGGTATTGTAAAACTCTTGAGAGTTGAGAGCTTGTGAAGCCTTGGATTGTATAATTGTTGAGAGGAAAGGTTGCTTGGGATTCAAATCCCTTGAGGTCTTCTTAGGAATTTGGTGTTTCTTTTGTTCTTAATTTAGAGGTCTTAGTTTTTTATAGCTTTGGTTGCTAAATTAGGTCTTAAGTTATGTCAAATTATCTATCCCTTTTGTTTCTTGCCTTTTATTTCTATTTTCGTTCTTAATCTTGCATCAATTGGTATCAGAGCTTGGATTAGATTTGTTCTATCAAATCTAGCCTAGGGTTTGTTACAAAAAAAAATTCAAAAAAAAAATCCTAGAAAACCCAAAAAAAAAAAAAATTGTTTTGTTGTTTTGTTATTAGATTTTTGTTCCTTAGTACGTTAGGGTTTCAAATCTTCAAATTTCGTGTCAATCGGGTCAATATTGAAGAATCCACCATTTTTGAGTTGAAGCTTTTGAAAACTTGAAGAACTTGAAGTGGGTCTTGTTGATTTGGATGAAATCGGGACTTGCAACTTATTGGGCTTTGTTCTACAAGTCTTCGGGAGTCTAAATCTGAAATTTGAAGGAATAGTTGAAAATTTGAAATTGTTGGTGTTCTTGAAGATCTTCAAATCTTCATAAAGAAGAACAAAGGGGCATTTAATCTAAAGTTTTCAAGTCAAGATTTGGGGAAAGTGTTTTTGTACCCCAAAAAGGTAAATACTAGGTTGAGTGGGCCCAGGAACTTCACCAGATCCAAGAAATTTGGTCCAAATTTCGAGAAAGTCGAGTTCAACACGAAAATCACCGTAGAAAAGGGAACTTATACGAGTATAAAAAGGGTACACTTATACGGACCGTATCTTTTTATACGGACCGTATAAGTTGGTCGTGCTTCAGATCGAAGGAAAGGCGACATCATCTTATACGAGCACTTTCACGGACTGTATCCTCTTCTACGGATCGTATAAGTAAGGTCGTATAAGGCAAGGGAAAAAGTGACATCAACTTATACGGACACTTACACGGACCGTATCTTTTTATACGGACGGTATAAGTTGGTCGTGCTTCAGGATCAACAAAGAGCACTTACTGTTTTGTGACACCATCTTATACGAGCACTTCCACGGACCGTATCCTCTTCTACGGACCGTATAAGTAAGGTCGTATTTCTCAAGGTAATTTACATTGATCCAAGTTTCATTTCTCCAAAAAAATTTCTTGACTCTCGTTGTTGATTTTGTGTAACCATTCCTTTGGTAGGGAGCGCAAAAAAAAAAAAAAGTATAGAAATTTTAAAGTTTTCATTACTTCAAATTGATACCTTGGATCAATTGGGGCTTCCCGACCGCGTTTTCAAGTTATCACCTACCCGGGCCCGAAATTCGATTTATTTCCGGATTTTAGCATTCTATTTTCTTGTGTTAGTAGCCATTTAGTAGTTGTTCCTACTTGTGTTTTCTAGTTCTTGTGTCCGCATTTCTTTCGTGCCAATTCTTTCTTGCTTTTCTTCGTTTTTGCTTCGTTGTTAATTTCTTGGTTCAAGTCCGTTAGATTGAATTGAGTCGTCCGTCTTTCTTAGTCCAACAAGAATCTATTCCGACCAAGAGTAGAATTTGAACCTTTGTGACTAGTCGACATTAACAAGCACACAATCTTTGGCGGAAGCAATTTGTGAGGCAATTAAAGGTGCGCATACTTGAGCGATTGTGAGTTGATTTTACTAATCTAATGTGTTTGCTTGTTTTTGAGTGTCTTTAATAGGTACCATGGCTACGGAGGATGAAACACAAGTTCCCACCGGGGAACTTACACTAGTTGATGTAATGAGGGCCTTGCAAGCCTTGAACGATAAGGTTGGTAGTATGGATGGTCGAATGGAAAACTTGGGAAGTAGGGTTGAAGCAATTGAAGGAGGTAGTAGGGAGGTCTCGTATTCGCCCCGAGTGCAATACCAAGGAGGCACAAGTGGAGCTACTCGAAGCATTCCCCAAAACACTCCCCAATACACTCCTCAAAACACAACAATCACCCCACCAAACAACATTTCCATAGGCCAACGGAACAATCCACCTCCACAAGATCAAACTCCAAATGACCCACATCCAAATGATCCACCCCCTAATGATCCACACCTAAATTCACCAATGCCACCCCAAAACCGTCCAAACATCCAACAACCAAATGACGACGAGATAAAAGAAGCTATACTTGAGCACGAACTATATGGTGACCAAGGTTGGAGGCAACGAGGGCAAGCACAAGGAGGTTATCGAGGGAGGGGTGGACGGCATGGTCCTAACCCTCACATGGGTAGGAAAAGAGGGTACCAAGCTCGTGAAGGGTACCGAGGTCGTGACCATCAAGGTTATGATGACGATGGAGATTTCAATGGGAATCACGGTTATGGAGGAGGGCTAGACACGAGTCTCAATTCCATCAAGGTTACTCTCCCAACCTTCAAAGGAAGTAGTGATCCCGATACATTCCTTGATTGGGTGATGCATTGTGATAGAATCTTTTTGATGAATGACATGTCCTGCTGGTCTTGCAATTTTGCAACCAAGTAATACAACCAACATAGCAATCCAAACAAGGTTGTATTCTACTTAGCTCAACCATTAGTTATGAGTCAATGTCTACATCCGCTCAAATTAACAACTTCTGTTCCATAGGGATGCTTGAAATAGTAGTATGTCTAGCTATCCGTATTATCCATGTAATGTCACTTATTCCATTCTTCAATATTCAGAATTCACTTATAGCGTCATCCTTCCCTTTTCTTCCCATCTCAACTTATTCCTCTCTTTCCCGTAGTCAACTTATAGTGACCGTAATGCGCGTTTTCCCTAAAACCTGCCATCTTTATTTTGAAAGATCTAAGTCTCGTGCACAATTAATACCTCTTATACCTCATACTTTTCTACTCTTGTGTTGCACTCAACATTGATTTCAAAACTAAATCATAATCATATCGTATCTATCGTTGGTGATAGCCTTGCTTTATTGCTTTATTGTCGTATGGTAACCTCATAACTGATGGCCACATTCTTCTTTCTAGCTTATTCCTTTATATACTTTACTTGTTCTATCTTGATATAGGATATTCGTAGGAGATGCATCTTTTTTTTTTTTCATAATACGACTACTTCTTAAGTGCGCGTACTTTGCATATTTCCTTTTTATTCTTTCCTTCTCAATTTATCTTATTACCTCCCATTATAAACAATCCTTCATTCCTCGCATGAGGAACCCTATTCTTAACTCAATAGCGCCTTGTCCTTTAGGATACATTACTTCTATACAGTCCATTCTTCGCTTCCAAAACTTATTTTGTTCATTCTGGTCATCCCCTCTCATTCTTATTATGCTGATCCTTTTCCTAACAATCGTTTTATTTCGTTATTCATCTTTCCGTAGTCTTGGTCTTTTACATCCAGCCAAAGATATCACTCGTGATCTCGATTATACAAATCACAACTGTTACTACTATGCCATATCACTTTTCTCTTTCAAGTCGACTTCCTTTTTCTTTTACTTGCTATCGTTTCTGTCATTGCGAAACCTCTATGCTGGATCTTCCCCCAACAAGATCTTATAAGCTTTCTTATCTACTGCCCCATGGCTCGCTTATTGGTTTCACACTTGCATTCACTTTTTATTCATGTAGAACATGTCACATCTTTAGTCGTTTCCTCGCTACACTTCACTTACTTTGTATTACAGTTCTTGCTACGTTCTCATTATACCCTGATCATAATCAACTCTATAGAGTGCCACTTCTTGATCTCATTCGTTATAACCTTCGTATTTCGTACCTGTCTCACTATGTCTTTTGTTACTTTATTTTGCTAATAAACTTGTCATATTTTACTCGTGCTTATCCATCTAATCAGTACTTCAGTATCACACTCTATTGGAATTACCCTTTCTCTTTTATGTCATGTTTTAGTACTACCAGTCTCCCTAATTTACTCTAGCATTTCCCTTTACCATATCAATGTCTAACTGATAATCACTGTTATTATCAATTCAACAACATTTAACTCATCTCTTGTAGTTGTGAACGATACTCCTAACTTAATCCCGTCCTGCCATTACTTTTTACATAACATCTTTTCCCGTTAGGACATATTACAAGCTTGTATTTTATCTTTTTTAAATTCTAGAAAAATTTCGGTAGAGTTTCCTCTATATTTGTTTACTATCCAAAACCTGCACGCAGCAAATACCAGCAACGCCTCACAGGGCTAATGTATATATGACATGTCTCGGCACACAGGCTCCCAATTTCAAGTAAAAGTATAAAGATGTCGAAACTTACCTCATATATCACACCTCGAGACGTGCATGATCCTTTAGCGATCTGTCCTGTTATACCTTCCTATCTACCTTCCCTTTCATTCTTCAACTTTACATTTCAATCATACTTCAATATTCTTACCTTACCCGACATGCATCTTTCGTACCGTTGCTTACCTGTGTACTTTGTAACTTCCAATATCATCAGTCACTTTCTTCTGTCGATGCCGTTCTTCTGCTGAAATCAAGGGTTAGTATAAGGAATCTCATTTCCTATGGCTTAGCTCTATCGCACGATCTTAGATATGAAAGAAAGGTAACATCCTAAATGTCCCGTAGCTTTCGTTTATAGATGTGGTGCACCACACACTGATAAACAAGACTCTCCTAGACACGATCTATAGACACTCCGAGGATAAACTGCTCTGATACCACTTTTGTCACGACCCAACCCCATAGGCCATGACTAGTGCCCGAACTGGACATTCGTATACGAACCTGTTAGATGTAGTCAAGCTGAAACTAAGGACGGAATGGAAACTTGTAAAAGAAACTAAAGATTCATAACGTCACATATCATAAACCTATCTCCCAAGGAGTCACAGCTAACCAAAGCATAACACAATACGCAAGCCGACAAGGCTGCCACTACATGCGGGAATATCCAAAACAAACAATATTGACACAGCTGACCATAACCCATATACAACCCACACATGTCTACAGACCTCTAAGATTACCAAAGTGAAATATGACGGGACAGGGCCCCGCCGTACCCCTGGATATGAATAAGTCTAAATCAAAGATTTGTACCAAAAGAATCTAGGCTCCGGAATAATGGAGCTCTCCAAACGGTGAGCGAAGTCCTAAGCCGGAGGGTCACCAAACGTAGTATCCGTACCAGAAAAGGGGGGTCGAGATACTGCGAGTATACGAAATGAAATACGGCCCGAAGAAAGCATGCAGGTCAATACGAGATATGTATTGAGTATAGAAAGCATGAAATACAATAAAGAAGATCATGATCGAATAAATGATTACAGAGACAAGTATGACAATCAATATATATATATATATATATATATATATATATATATATATATATATACATGCATATCATATATCATATACATACCCGGCCCATATATATATATATATATATATATATATATATATATATATATATATACATATATATACATATACGTACATAATCATATCATATATATATATATATATATATATATATATATATATATATATATATATATATATATATATATATATATATATATATATATATATATACATATACATATATATATATATATATATATATATAGGATACATATACATATATATAGATATATACTCGTGCACGAAAACATACCCGCACGGGACTCGGTGAAAGATATATTAACGGCATGCACGAGCAGAGTAGTGAGAAATTATATGCAACTAAATCATCATCTGAGACTCAATAGAATAAGTAGAATGAACCAACACTTGAGAATTAAAGACAACAGTCATGTCAAGTACCCCTCGAATGTCATTATGGATTATATGAAATAGAACTTCAGGAATCATAGACACGTATCAAGACATAATGAAATAGCTTCTGGAAATCAAGAACATTAGCCATCCTAGTGTCTCTAAGAATAGGAGCTTCTTTGGACTTTATACATTCGTCGTCTGTTTGTCTCACGTAGATCATGCCAAAAAGAAAGAAAGGATAGCTTTACATACCTTGTCCGCTTCTTAAACTAATCCAAACTTAAGCCTCTGGCTTCCTAAGATCTACAACAACGTTAGTAGATACCAAACATTAGCTATAGGTACTTAGGAATCCAATCCTAAGCTAGCACTTCATTTATAGAAATTCGGACAACATTTCCTTTATAAATTCAACAAACCCCGAGAATTCAACTCGGCCAAATCATCAACAATAATACCAACAACCATATTAACAACATCAACAATTAATCCCATCGATCCAGCCCCTCAACAAAATAACAATAGTTTCAATAATTCAAACAATAATGTGACGAGCGGCAAGCTCGGCTAGTCAATTAAACAATAGTTTTAAACCCCATCTTCATTCCGAAATTTCTCAACAATATTATCAATAACAACAACACCTCCAGGTTATTCAATTAATTTCCAGTCATATAATTTCATAAGAACAACCTCCCAAAACAGTCCACCGAACTACAACACCAATTTATCCGATTTCCGATATAACTTTCGTATTTCTTTCATCTAGCAATGTAGATACGACTTGGATAAATCAAATACATCTAGGAGAGAGGATTTCTTACCTTATATGCAAAGAAGTACTCTTCTTCCACCTTACTTCATTACGAAGAAAGCTCGGAGTCAACAACACGACAAAACGGAACAACGAGATTGAAGTGGTGCTCAAAGCCCGTATGTGGTCCTTGAGAAAAATTACACCGTGCTTCCTTAAAATTAGGTCTCATGTTGCTGTTAAGAAGTGGAAGTTACGTTGCTTGCTTGCTACATATTTAGAGACACTATTGAGTTAAGAGAATGGTACAATTCAAAGTGAGAAAATTTGACCTCCCCTTGTACGAATAGTTGCTGCCAATATAATCCCTCATCAACCTTTTCATGAACTAAAGTAATGTCTTCAAACATATTTCTTATTCAAGGATTTTGGGGTCCACCATCTTTTAGCAAATACGTGCCCATTAATAAAATTCCACTCATTACCATTAATACATTAGTGACTTGCTATCTCTTTTTCCCTGATGCCATGTGGACTCGTTGCCTTTTCTTTTGTGATTCCATGTGGACTTCTTGTCCCCTTAATCTTTATCCACATGTTTCCTTAATTACTTTTCCGCCTCACCCCATAATCTATCACTAATGAATTATAAACGTAATTAAATTCGCTGAATTGACACTTATATAGTAATCATTTTTTTAATACACTTCATATACTCATTACCATGACCATGTAATATAACATTAGTCCATAGCCTCATTTGCCATACGTAAACTATTATTTGCAATCATCGTCGTCACACTTTTCCATCTTAAATCATTTCGGGACTTCATTTCTTGTACATACCAAGTTCTTGATTTTCATGCTTGAATATGACCAAATCCTACGGCCTCGGTAAAATTGCTCATGTTGGACGGTTCAATTTCCTGGTCCAAAAATACGGGATATTATAGCTTGGACCGTATTTTATTCAAATAAATTTTCAAACCTCGACGAAACTTATTTTCTTCGATTTGTTTAACCTCTAATATTTACAACACATTTGTACCATCACTCTAACCACCTAAAAGCTTGGGGGATAACCTCGTTTCCATTTCCAATGTCATTTAACTCGTACGCTTTTCAACGCATGAAAACAGGGGATGTAACACACAAATTTTGCTATATCTATCTTCATCCCATTCCACCAATATATAGACTTAAGATCATGATACATTTTCATTGCTCCGGGGTGGATAGAATAACGGGAACAATGAGCTTCTCTCAATATTTGGTGGCGTAAATCTGCCACATCAGGAACACATAATCTGCCTCTGCATCGGAGAACTACATCTCCTACAATCTCAAATGATGATGACTCCTTCTGGGGGAGTGTATCTCTGTAATGCATTAGCATGGGATCTTCGTATTGTCACTCTTTCACTTCCACTACTAGCGACGAGATCGCTGAATCTCGAATAGTAGTTCCCCGTTACCCGAGTCCACCACTCGAACTCCTAGGCCGCCCAATCGCCGGAGCTCACGAGCCATTTCTCTTTTCTCTAGTTTAACATCACACAAGCTTCCCATGGATCTACATCTAAGAGCATTAGCCACAACATTTGCCTTTCCGGGATGATACAGAATATCGACATCATAATGTTTTAGCAACTCCAACCATCGTCATTGCCGCAAATTCAACTTTTTCTGCTTGAAGAGACTGAAGGCTCTTATGATCTGTGTAAATATCCACATGAACACCATACAAGTAATGTATCCATATCTTTAATGCATGAATCATTGCAGCCAATTTTAGATCATGAGTTGGATAATTTTTCTCATGTTTTCGTAATTGCCTGGAAGCATACGCGATCACCTTACCATGTTGCTTTAATACACAGCCTAGCCCAAAGCCTGAAGCATCGCAATAAACCACATAAACTTCCAATCCCTCCGGGAAGTGTCAGATTGGTGCGTGTCAATCTATCTTTTAGCTCTTGGAAACTACGTTCACAAGCATCCGTCCATTGAAACTTAGCCGATTTCGGGCCGCCTTGTGAGTAGTGCAGTAAATAGAAGAGAAACTTTCAACAAATCTCCCGCAATAACCCGCTAAGCCCGTAAAGCTACGAACCTCCGTAGGGGTCAGTGGGCCTTGGCCAAGTCTTCACGTCCTCAATCTTTTGGCTATCTAACCGAATACCATCGGCTGAAACAATGTGCCCCAAAAATGTCATTGAGTTCAACCAAAACTCACACTTAGAAAATTTTGCAAACAACTCTCGAGTTTGAAGAACTCTAAGGACAAGACGCAAAATGATCCGTACCTCGTCTCGGATCTAGAATACACAAAGATATCGTCAATGAATACAATCACAAATAGATCTAGGAAGGATCTGAACACATCTTTCATCAAATCCATAAATACCGCCGGTGCATTAGATAGCCCAAATGACATTACCTGAAACTCAAAATGGCCATATCTTGTTCTGAAGGCTGTCTTAGGGATATCTTTCTCCCTAACTCTCACTACGATGATACCCGATCTTAAATCTATGTTTGAAAACCATTTGGCGCCTTGTAATTGGTCAAATAAGTCATCGATCCTCGGAAGAGGATATTTATTCTTAATCGTCACCTTATTCAATTGCCGATAATCAATGCACATTCTCAAGGAGCCACCTTTCTTTCGAACAAACAATACGGTTTTCCCCACCGGGATGAACTAGGCCTAGTAAAGCCTTTCACAAGCAAGTCTTTCAATTGCTCCTTCAACTCTTTCAATTCTGCGGGAGCCATTCTATAAGGAGGAATAGATATAGCCTTAGTGTATGGCAACACATAAATAGTAAAGTCAATCTCCCGCTCAGGAGGGAGGCCTGGGAGCTCTTTCGGGAACGCATCCGAAAATTCATTCACTACGGGAACTGACTGAAGAGTCGGCGGTTCAGATTCTACATCTTGAACCCGCACGAGATGATATATGAAACCTTTTGTTATCATATTCCTTGCCTTTAGATAGGAAATAAATCTACCCTTTGGTGACACCGTATTTCCTTTCCATTCTAAAACTGGTTCTCTCGGAAATTGGAAGCGAACCATTTTCATTCTACAATCGACATTGGCATAGCAAGAAGCCAGCCAATCCATGCCCATAATAACATCAAAATCCACCATTTTTAACTCATGTAAGTCAATCATAGTATGATGGTCACAAATCACAACTATGCAATTTCTATATACTCGGCTAGCTATTACCGATTCACTAACGGGTGTAGACACCTCAAAAGGTTTGATCGACTCCGGTTTGACTCTAAACGGACCCGCAATATACGGAGTAACATATGACAATGTGGATCCTAAATCTATCAAAGCATAGACATCATGAGAAAATACCGATAATATACATGTGACAACATCAGGAGAAGACTCAAGATCTTGGCGTCCAGCTAAAGCATAAATACAAGGCCGAGGACCGCTAGAACTAGTGGGACTCTCCCTCTCCTCTCTACCATGGCCAACCGGGCGCATGTGAACCCGGCCCCGGTGAGGGCGTATAGATGACGAAGATCCGGCTACCGACCCTGAAGGCTGGGTCCTACCTCTACCACCAACTGAGGGGCAATCACGCATAATATAGCCTGGTCGACCACATGAATAGCAAACCTCTGAACCCAATCTGTACTGACCCCAATGTAACTTCCCACACTGGGAACATCATGGTACGGGTGGCCTCGCCTGACCCGAATCACCTCTAAACTGAGATCCCGAAAAGCTCTGACTCGGCCCGGGATGAGTAGATCTATCAAATCTCTGGCCTGAAAACCGTGGAGGCGCACTAGTCATAGAATGGTCTGAATGCCTCAAAAATTGCTTTCTGTGCCTGCCTCTATGCTCACTCATCGGACTCGAAGATCTAGCCCTCTTGCTATACCCTCTATCATGCTCACGTTCACTTCTTTGTTGTTGTAGGCTTTCTTCTAAATTTTGAGCATGGGCTTGGATGCGTGAAATGTCCATATTGTCCTGAAGGGACGCAGTCAAGCACCTATCCATCAAATGTGGCCCTAGGCCTTTCACAAATCGGTGCACTCAATCACCCATATCCGCTACTATGGCCGAAGCATACCTAGCCAAAGAATTGAAGCGGAGACTATACTCTAGAGCACTCATGCTTCCTTGCCTTAAATTCAAGAACTTGCTCGCCTAGCTCGCCGAACTTCGGGGGCAAATAATGTCGGAGAAATGCATCTACAAATTCTTGCCATACCGGAGGAGGTGCATTGGCTCCCCGTGAAGCCATCCAAACCGTGTACCAATGAACCGCAACATCTCTCAATCTATAGGATGCTAACTCCACCGATTCAGTGTCCGAAGCATGTATCAATCGAAGTGTCCTCAACATACCATCGATAAAATTTTGAGGGTCCTCATCCGGCTTTGATCCAAAGAATTCTGAGGGTTCAAGCTAATGAAATAACGGCCTTGCACCAACCTCTCTATCACCTTGACCTCCGTACTTTGCCGTCGAGTCTCAGCAAAGAACCAATTGAGTAAGCAAATGAATGGCCTCTCTTTACATCTTGGCCCTCGAAGAATCCCATGGAGGAGCCAGAGATGTCGGGGAGGCCGTTACATCCCGTATTTTGAACGACGGGACGATTCTAGTTAACTATGATAAGTTAGGATTAAGACCATTCCGGACACGAAGTCGAGACGTGTGACCTTCAATTTTGTCGTGTGACCTAAGTGTGTATGACGTTATTGGTATGGAAACATCAAAGAAACTTCGGGACCAAAGATGGAATTAAGAGAAGTTGTTAATTATTGAAAGGAAGAGGGAGTGAAATATAGCCATGTGGCCGGCCACCCTTTGAGTGGGCCATGGCCACATGGTTGGCCATTATTTGAAATTAAAAAGATGACAAAGTCATCTTATTCCATCATCTACTCCCTTAGAATTATCAAGAAGATTGGAGAGCAAAGCTAACCAACCATTCGGCCATGACCTTGGGAAATTGAAGTTCAAAAATCTTCACTCCAAAAATATTTTCTCCTAGTTTTCCTACTAATTGGGGAGTGCTTAGCAACGTGGAGGTGTTGTTTCAAGCGTTGGATTGTTCGTTTTCATCCTTGGCCAACTTTGGACAAGTTGAGGATTTGTGAAGAAAGGTAAATTCTAATCTTTGATTTATGAGTTATGGAAGGTTTATATGTGTTGTTGTATGTTATTATGGATGAAATTCATGGAAATTTTGTACTTGGAGGTGAGGCCGTGTGGAGGGTATTTGGCCGTGCAAGTGTGTGTGTTGTGTTAAAGTTGGTGCATGAGTTTTATGTAGCATGTTTGGTTATTGTAGAGTGTTGAAACAAATGAAAATCATCATATGTATGTATGTGAGGTTGGACGAATATGGCCTTTTGTATGTGTCAAGAAATGAATCAATTTTCTTAGAGTTTTGGTTGTTGTTGTTGTGTGGATTCTATGTTGGAAATAAGAGTTTAATGATTCGAATTGGTATTGTAAGTGTTGTGGGCTGTTTTGGAAGATTTTGTGTAATTTTTATGTTTATGGAAATGACATGGTTAAAGCATGGATTGTTGGAGTAAATTATGACTTGAAACCGAGAAATGTGTTAGAGTTGAGGTTCTCGGGTTTGGGGACCATTTCGGGTGGATTGGAGTATTTGTTGGGTTGTTGGAAATATTGTATGAATTATTTAAAGAGTTCTTGAATATTGATTGAATGGTTTTGGATTGATAATTGAATGTGCGTTAGTTTGATTACATGTTGATTTGTATGTACGTAGTTGTAGTGAACATAATTGGAATATTGTTGGAATGTGTGGAGAAGGATCTTTAATGTTCGAATGTGTTTCGAATTGATTGTGGATATTGTTGGAATGATTGTTGGTTTGTTGTGTTGTTGAATTTGGCCGAGTTGAATTTCGGGTTGGTCCATTTATAAAGGAAGTGTCGCCCAAATTTCCGTAGGATTATGTGTCAATTGGAAATGAACTTCTATGTGCTGGGTTGACGTTGGTATTTATTGATGTTATGTAGATCTTGGAGAGTTCGAGATATAAGTTTGATTTGGATTACCGTTGTGTGCAAGCGAGGTATGTAAAGCTTAACTCTTCTTTCTTTTGGCATGTCTTAGTTCAATATAGGCTACGATACTAGCCTCGAGGAAATTCCATTCTCATAATCCGAGCATGTCTATGATTCGCGTTTGTCTTTTGGTACTCGTATGTTGATGTGAAAAAATATTGGTTTTTGATGTTGTTGGGAAAATTGATTTTAAAGTTGCATAAAAACTTGGTTTTCAAAAGAGTTCTATTTTAACGATGTTGAAACTACGAACGCTCATAACTTTCGGCTAAGGGCTCGGATTGCCTCGATATCGTGGGAGGTTGTATGACGTGTGATGAGTATGATTTCCATAGGCGGGCCGGCTCGGTTGACACTCGTCCGTGGGTCCCGCGACCTTCCTTTGTACCTTTATGATGACGTTTGAGAGAGTTTGGTACGACGATTTTCCCGATTCCCAAGTACGGTCATTTTACTTACTTTTTGAACCTATGATAATGATTTTATGCATATGGTTACTCACGACTCGCCGTGCGGTTGTTGGTATATCGTTCGCCGGCCCCGGCCGGTTTTGTTGTCGTGCGCACTATGACATATTCTCGGTGTTATCGTGTTACGGTTCCCGAGACCTCGCCATAGGGCCGGTTCGGTTTATGGAGTTATGCCGTGATATGGCTTATGATGTGTTGTGATGATGTGTTGCGTTCGGGGTTGTACGGAGATTTGAAACCTTCTGGTGTTATGCTGTGTTATGGCGCCATCGACAGGCGGGCGACCATATTTTCTGTGCCCTCTTGCATGCTTTCTATTTTGAAAATAAACATTTGGCATTTTGGAAATGTACTTACTTTTGGTACTTCTGTTTCGGGTGTGACTCAGTTATTTACTGTATTTTCTGCTTTGCATACTCAGTACATATTTCGTACTGACCCCCTTTCTTCGGGGGCTGCGTTTCATGCCCGCAGGCATGTACGGACGACCGCTTTGGCGACCCGCCGCCTAGAGACCTATCCCCGTCGTGTTGGAGTGCTCCTTTTATCCCGAGCCTCATATCTTGGTATATACTCGTTCGCCGCATATACGTGTGTGTGTGTTCGGGGCACGGCGGGGCCCCCGTCCCGTCATATGATTCTCGTTGGTTTGTTTAGAGGTCCGTAGATGTATATGTGGGTTGTGTGCCTACCCCGTACGGGTGTGTTTGTATATTATATGTTTTTTGGGCCGTTGCGCCATCGGATAGCCTTATCGCTTTCGATATATGTATATATATATGTGTTTTGAGTTTGAGATGTGTTTTGAAGTAGCGTTTGATATTTGTATCGGCATAAGCCACCGTGTGTGACTCGGGTTTGACGAATGCGTTTGGGTGCCCAACTCCGGCACTAGTCACGGCCTACGGGTTGGGTCGTGACAGAGCCGGGCCGAGGCTCCCTCACGCTCCTCTAAAATAGGTACCGAACGGGAGGACCGAGATCGAGCCGCACTCGGGGACTCACTTTCCTCTACTACCGCGGGCGGTGCTCTTTCGCCTCGCTTTTTCGCCACCGTCTTGCCCTTTTGGGTCGCCGTAGCCTTTCTCTTTACATGCATTTCGAAATGCATAACACACGGTTAAGGAACAAGAAGTTTCTTATATCATAGCTCTATCGCACGATTCTTATGAAGAAAGAAGGTCATTCATTCCTAAAATGCTCCGTAGCTTCGTTTATAAGTGTGGCGCGCAACACACCCATAACCAAGACTCTACTGAACACGGCTCGTAGACACACCCTAGGACTGAACTGCTCTGATACCACTTTTGTCATGACCCAATCGGAGGGCCGCGACGGGCACCCGGTGCTAACCCACCCGGGCACCTCTTAACATACTTTCACATTACATCTAGGTGAGCCACTTAGCTAAATCATACTTTTCATACATCATCATACAAATTCCATTGGGCGACAATTAATTTATATCATCATTAGCAACTATGCCCAAATAAATGTACATAAGCCGACGAGGCTTAACAAAATAATATCCCAAAATATAGGCCGACAAGGCCAAACACATCTAACTATATACACATGTCTATGAGCCTCTAAGAAGAGTATGTCATATCAGATATGCGGGAAAGGATCCTGTCGTGCCCATATATATGTACACAAAAGAATCTATACCAAAAGCTGTAACTCCGAATGAAATGGAGCTTTGCTATGTAGTCCCTGAATAATGAGGCTATGGATCAAGTCTATCTCCCTGGCCACCTGCGGCCATGATGCAGCGTCCATAAATAAAAGGACGTCAGTACGAAGAATGTACTGAGTATGTAAAGCATGATCAACATCAATGAGAAAGCATAATAGACAACATGTGAAACAGCATAAGATGGGTGATAATAGTATCATCATTATAGCACTTACTTTCTTTCCATAGGGACATTTCATTTCTATTGCGTATCCGTGTACATACATCCATATCCGTATCCGTACTTATTTACCTTTCGTATCCATTTTCGTATTCATATTTCCATTCCTACACATATTCATATCATTTACATATCATACACATTGCATATACACAAATTTTTACATAGCATTTACATATACTTAGCATGTTCGTACCCGTGTTGATGTCATATACATAGCATTTATATAGCATACCCGACCACGAAGGTTCGGTGTTTCACATACCTGGTCCTACCAAGGCTCAGAGTCATGCATACCTGGCCCTACCAAGGCTCAGGGTTATCCATACCCAACTGCAGTGGTGTGCGCGCATTATATATATATATATATACATATTTACTATATTCTACCCGGCCATATAAGCTCGGGGTTTCATAATAGCCATACATAGGCACATATACATATAAGCTCATAAGCATCTTTAGCATCATTACTATCATCTTTCATTTCATCTATCCCTAGAGGATTACTCGTCGTATAAGGAATTTAGTACAATCGTAACATATCGAGGATCATAAGCTTAGTAGCTTTTTTTAGAGATAGGATCATTTGGAGAATATCATAGGCTCATAGAAGAATAGATATTTGGCCAAAGAACCATGCCTTATGAAAGAAGGGTTATCCTTACATTCCTTTCCGTTCAACTATTCTATCACTTGCACGTTCTTCTTCAATGCTCACGTTTCTACCTTCATTATAGTACATACTAACATTAGAAAATCAATAGCTTAGCATACTTGGCTAAAGCTAGAGAGAATTGGACGGCATATCTTTTATTTATACGGCTTCCTCCATATCATATATCAACTCCCAAACATCAATACTAACATTCACAACATCATCACAATAGCCTTTATTCACCTACATTATCCTTACTTCTCAATTCACTTCCAATCATCCATATTCATGGTCATAACACACGATTATGTTCATTCACATACAATGTCTATTCCATACTCTCAATATCATTTATAGCATGGTTATAATCATAATGTATCAAAAATCGTAACTCAATCCAAATATTTACTCAAAAGTGACACTATTCCCACATCATGACCCATTTCCTATTTCCTTATATAATCCAAGTGTTTCAACTTTAAAATACCTTAAATAACATGGAAATACCATAAAACTTACCTTAGATGGTCTAGGAATGAACCTTGGGTGCAAACACTTCACTTGAGCAAAACCCTAGTTTCACCTTCACTTGGATTTCTTGCCTTCGATGAACTTTAATGGGTTTCTTACACTCGATTCACTTAATTTGATGTAGTTTATCACTAATATCTCTTGAATTTTTATGGGAAAAGTGTTCTAGAGAGTTCTAGAGAGAAAGAGTGAAAATGGAAATGAAATAATGAACTTGATCCCCTTTTTAATAAGTCAAAAATCTAACCCGTCGGGAAATTATACGGACACTTATACGGTCCGTATAACTGACCGTGAAAGGGACCGTTCAACCTCTCGTCTCTGTGACCATTATATGGCATATTATATGGTACGTATAAATTTATACGGTCCGTATAAGTGACCGTATAATCTCATCAGTGAAGGACCTTCATTGTGATGGTTCTGCGGTCCATTATATGGACCGTAAAACATTATACGGACCGTATAATCGACCGTATAACCCATCGGTTTACTGATCTTATTCTCGTCACTTCGTTTGATCTCCAATCCTTATGGAACCTTCTTAACACTTGTTTATCACTTCATTAACAATCTAGGGGATGTCATAACTCTTCTCCAAAACATTACTAAGCCATCGTTAACTCGTTACTCAAAAATCTCTTCCGATACTTATCGTATGCCTTGTCTTCTCTTGGCAAACTTTCTCCCCTTACTTCGAATACCTTTTAAATCTTAATTAGGGTCGTCAAATATCATTCCTTACTTATCGAAATACCATATACTTCGTGTTATTCGTTAGCCTAGTCACTGTGCATCAATGAAAAATTTTTCGAGGTGTAACAAGGGTAATACAGCATCTCCAAGAGGTAGGTTTATTTCCTACCTTAAGGCAAGAAAGATGATAGCTAAGGGCTATATTTATCACTTAGTCTGAGTTCATGATACCGAACCAAAGTTGCCAACTTTCCAATCTGTTCCGGTAGTGAATGAATTTCCGGATGTATTCCCAGATGAACTTCCAGGCTTTCCTCCGGAAAGAGAAATTGATTTTGCCATTGACGTGTTGTCGGATACCAAGCCTAATTCTATTTCTCCTTACCGAATGGCTCCGGTAGAATTGAAAGAGTTAAAGGCACAGTTGAAAGATTTGCTTGAGAAGGGTTTATTAGGCCCAGTTCATCACCGTGGGGAGCACCAGTCCTATTCTTGAGAAAGAAAGATAGTTCCCTACGAATGTGCATCGATTATAGGTAGTTGAATAAGGTGACGATAAAGAACAAATATCTTCTTTCGAGAATTTATAATTTATTTGATCAGCTACAAGGTGCTAAGTGATTTTTCAAAATAGACTTGAGGTCAGGTTATCATCAAGTGAGGGTTAGAGAAGAAGATATTCCCAAAACAGCTTTTAGAACGAGATATGGCCATTATAAATTTCGGGTAATGTCATTCGGGTTAACAAATGCCCCGACAGTGTTCATGAATTTGATGAATAATGTGTTCGTGCCTCTCTTGGATCTATTCGTAATAGTATTCATTGATGATATTCTCGTGTACTCTTACGAATCGTAACATGCACCATTTACGTATTGTTCTTGAACTTCTTCGAACTTGGGAATTGTATGCAAAATTTTCAAAGTGCGAGTTTTGGCTGAATTCTATGACATTTTTGGGCCATGTTATTTCAGATGATGGCATTCGAGTTGATACTCAGAAAATTGAAGCTGTGAAGACTTAGCCAAGGCCTACGACTGTTATACCCCGCGTTTTCAGAGCATGAGTATGACATGTACCTTATCGTGGTAATGGGGAGCTTCGGAATATTCCGAGATCGAGCAAATTGAAGAAAATAAGTTCGACGAAAATTTAAAAAAAAAAAAAAAAATGCCGGGCGAAATTTTAGTCAACTTTGGAGGCGCATATCTCATAGTATATGTGGAGTTTTAAGGTGTTTTAAAAGCCTAAATGAAGTTCTTTGAGTCTAGTTTATGACGCAATAAACCGTTCATTGATAGGACATCGGAGTAGAGAATTATAGACGTTACAAATCGAACCGTCGACGCAAAAACAGCATTTCGCAGTAGTACCGCTACGCATCGCGCGCATCGCTACAAGCACCGTAGCCACAAGAAACCGACTTTGGCCTTTTCTTTAAAGGGACGAAAAAACTTCTTTTTTTCAGCAAAAGGGTTCCAAAAATTCAGCCACAAAGGGGTCATCATCTTCTTGTGGAAAAAAAAAAGAATTGAGAAAGAGAAGAAGAAAAAAAATTTAGCCTTTAATCTTTGATTCAAAAAATTGATTCCTTTAGTATTCCTACTAATTTAAAGACCCTCTTCAACGCGGTATAATTATTGAAGCAAGCAAACCTCTTTTGGTGTCAAGTGGAAAATTGAGGAAAAAGGTAAGAATTTTTCTTCTTTTCATATATTATGGATGTCTTGTATATGTTGTAGAGTGGGAATGAATGAAATTTATGAAATATGTAAGTATAGTGGTGTTGGCCGAACGGAAGTGGTGTGGTATAGGAGTGATTTTATGTAGCATTTTGATTGTTGTTGTGTTGTGGATTTT
>NC_081353.1:41165856-41171661 GCF_029784015.1 Lycium ferocissimum | reverse complement strand
ACGTCCATAACTTTTTATCCTTATGTCTCATGAAGGCCCACAATATATGGTTAGAAAGATAATTCAATTATCTACAACTTTCATATTTGGAGGTTTCCCCAATTCCCAAAAAATGATGGGGTTATGGCCTCCCGAAGTCAGATCACCCGAAAACGTAACTTAAAAACATCTTTTTGGAGGGCTTACACTTGGATTTGGCTCAAGGGTCCTTCTTGAGTTGTGTTTAACTTCACATATACCGTTCATATAACTTTTCATATGTCCTTTATAAAATCTCAACATGTGGACCCCACCTCAGCTTACTATTACGAGGGCTATATATCTTTTAACGTATCATTCCAATCATACTGTACGAATTCCAAATATCATACTCATGCTAATATAGTAGAATTTCATCCTTTATACTTGTAATATTTTCTCCTCCTTGAGCTCACATTAAGCCGTCCGCAGCCTTAATAACGCGAAATTTTCTAGGGTGTAACACTTTCAACACTCAACATAGTCTAAAAAACGACAAAAGTTTAGACTTTGCTCGGCAAAGTTTACATTTAGCTACGACATACGTATCATAACATCCCACAAGTTATGCTAGACACGACAAAACTCAACACTCAACATTATCTGAAAAATACTACACAAGCCGTGCCACATAATTTAATTCCTACATAATTTGTGCCGAGCGAGGCAAAAGTTCAGTTTCCAAAGATAAAATGTTACACAACTTATGCCGAGCGAAACAGATCTAGATTGTTTCATTAAATGAGCAGGAGGGACAAAATTAAAGACCACGTATATTAGGGGTAAAACTTAAAGACCAGTGCGTTTGAAGGCCAGTCCGTGATATGGCGATCATAATCGGCCCAACCAACTCAAGCCTAAGTCAAAGTCAAAAAAGTCAATCAAAAAATCAACCCCTATCAAACTAGTCAAACCCGATAACAAACTACATAATTAAATTACTCATATACTCACAAGCACAAATCTACAATTACATTCTCATTTGGAGTCCATTTACTTAGTCAAATCTCAAATGACTCAATTAGAAAATTAGATCTAAAATCCCCAATTTTCCTCATTCAATATCATAATTGTACGGTCAAAATTTCACTAATAGCCAGTGTAATAACCAAAAGGTGTTATAAAATAATTATCTTACTAATTTTGGTTGAAATCAATTTATTGGATTTTCACCCCCGAGCTCCTTTTACGAAAATGACAAAAATCTAATTTGAAATTTCAACAGTGGCTATTTATACTTTTGTGCACGTCCATCGCACCCAAACCTAGTGCCTTGGTCGTGAGGCGCGTGCCCATCGCGCAGATCATTTGCCTTGTGCATTGTTGCATGGGGCGCATGCACCAGAGCTCAGTGTCACGTCCTTAGTCTTCAACTAAGCGCACGTGCGGCGCTTGACAACTCGCTCACGTTCTTGCACAACTTGCTCACGATCTTGCTATGCCAAAGTCGGACTTTAGCTTACTACACTTTCAGATCGCTAAGGGAATAGTAATTGAGAAAGACAAGAGAAATTTACTAGAAGGAAGCTTTTTATTATAGAAGACTTGATTGATTTTGCTTGATGGTTTTTACAAATGAATGACCCTCTATTTATACTACTCACCTAGGGACTAGTATGCAAATAATAATTAATGTATAAGTCCCTACTTATTTACAAAGAAGTCCTACTCTAGAATTATCCATTAGGCTAGAATGTTCTAAGGTCTTCCTAAGAAATTTTCTAGGAAGTCCATAAATATCTAGAGCATCTCCACGTGAATCTCCATGGCTCACAGAATAATCGACACATGCTAGACTTTTTTTTCCATGTAAGCATCCACATGGCAAAAATAGCTCCAAATGGCACTTAGGTGGCATGATGACGTGGCGGGTCATCACGCTGTCTCCCCCCGATGTTGCGACGACCGCGGCGCATTGCTACAACATAAACTCTCGAATCTTGTCTTTAAATTGCCACAAGTCTTCATAACGCTCCCATGTGGCCTCCTCCGATGAATTCCCCTTCCAATATATGAGGAACATGGCAGTGCCTTTTTGCCCTTGTTTCCACCTAGCCTAGTAGTCAATGATAGCTTCAATCTCCCTATCGTGTGGCGGTGATAGTAATCGATGCATGACTTGACCCTTTCCGGTTTATGCTCGACTCAATCTTGTGATCTGCCTCGCGCCTAAGGCAAGCTCTTGGGTAGCTCTTCGGAAATACCATCTTTGTTTTCTTCGAGCAAATTATCTATCCAAGGCGGCGGTGTCTCTTGGGTACCATTATCTTCCTTCAAACTTGTAATGGTTGCCATGAATGTTGGCTCTCCTTTCTTAAGACCTTTGATTAGCTGCATAGCTGAAAGTTGTGTTTGGCCCGTTGTATGCGGCATGGTCATGTAGGCACCATGCAAGCTCCTTCTTGATCCAAGACCAAGAGATGTTCGAGGTAGGGATCGATCATCACGTGACAATGTCTAAAGAACTCTTGCCCAAAACAATGTTAAAGATATCTATAGTTGTGGCAGTAAAGTTTGTCGTACCTTTCCGGTCGCCCGATTTGACACTAACGCCATTAGCTACACACCACGAGCATTTTCGGCTTAGCATTCACGGTCTTGACGAGGCGTTAATTGGAGCAAGCTTCAACTCTAATCTCTTCGGCCAGACCTCGGTCTGAAATTGTGAGTCGCTCCGGTGTCCACCAATGCGAGCGAGCTTGTTGTTTATGGTAAGATCCACGTATTGATTTTTATTCTCGTCAGGTTGGATAGGTTGCTTCTTCGAGCGCCACATATGCTTATCATACCAGTCGCTCCAGTGTCCACCAATGCACGAGCGAGCTTGTTGTTTATGGTGAGATCCACGTATTGATTTTTATTCTCGTCGGGTTGGATAGGTTGTGGCACAACAGCGAGCGCCACGTATGCTTATCATACCTAGCTGTGCGGTGCTGAACTCTCTCCTTGCGTCGCTCCCTTTCGTTCACGGACCATTGCATTGAGGCTCTGCTTAGTCGGGGCGATTTACGAAGCCGTGTGGTCCTCCACATATGTAGCATCCCTTCTTCTCGATCTGCGCCTTTTTCTCGGCATAGCCTTGACGACCACTTGAATTTTTACCGTCGAACTTGTTGGCATTTTGAGTCCTGGAGTAGTGTTGTTGAGAGTCCTTGTTCTTACCACGGTCTCCCCCATTTGGCATTGCCACCCTTGACTCGTTACCTTTGCCTTTGTCGTGTTTGTCATCTTGAAATCCATTAAAGACTCGGCCTCATTGTGGCTTGGTACATGTCACGACTTGCGGCGTTGCAACTCTTGCTTAGCCCGGTTACGCAACCGTCCATGAAGTGAAATAACAAGTCATCGGTCGTGAGGTTGGGAATTTGAAGCATAAGGGTGGTGAACTCCTTGACATAGTCGCGAATGCTCCCTGTGCCTTGACTCTCTAAGTTTGTGCCTTGCTCGTACAAGACATTATTTGGGAAGAAGCATCGTTTGAACTCATTCTTGAGCGGTCCCACGTGTTGATTGTGCATAGACCTCTGTCGACGTCGGCGACCTTTCTTCTCCGCCAAAGCATGGGTCTGCGGTAGGTACAACACGGCGGTGTTGATCTTGGCTCGTCGTCCCTCGGCTTTGCCATGCCGAAATAGTTCTCCAAGTGCCAAAGAAAGTTCTCCACCTCTTGTGCATCACGAACCCCTTTGAACTTTGGTGGCTTGGGAGCCTCGATCTTAGCTTCCTTCGTCACAACAACATTGTTGGGCTGCCTCGGTCGCGCCAACGTTGACACCCTTCTTCGAGTGCCTTTATTTTTGCCTTCGTGGCATCGATAGTACTCGACGGCCTCCGTGTGGTCACTCTGCGGTGATGGTTTGCTTTTACCTCGATCTCGGCACATACGCCCCTCCCAAGTCATTTCGGATGCTTTCAATTTCTTCAAGAGTATGCCCCCCAAAGAATGCTAAGAGTGCCCTCCTTGCCCAACGTTGCCCCGAATATGTCGATGGCGTCCATCCCCGCATTAACCTTCATAACCCACTCTTTCGAAGCGAGACGTCCTCGGACGGGACCTCCGTCATCTCGCTCGCCTCGGTGGTAGATGGTTCTTGGGATGTAAGCCCTTCATTTGGCACCTGCAGCGACACCTCCGGCTCTTGTTGGCGTCGTTCCTCTTTGTTATGGCCCTTCTTGCCAACGGCATCTTGGATGGCGTTGGCTTGGGTGTCAGCAGCGTTGATTTCTCCGTCGTTCGACATTCCCTTAGTCGTAACCCCTCTCTGATACCACGTTGTCACGTCCTTAATCATCAACTAAGCGCACGTGTGACACTTGACAACTCGCTCACGTTCTTGCACAACTTGCTCACGTTCTTGCTATGCCAGTCGGCCTGGCTTACTACACTCAAGATCGCTAAGGGAATAGTAATTGAGAAAGACAGAGAAATTTACTAGAAGGAAGCTTTTTATTATAGAAGACTTGATTGATTTTGCTTGATGGTTTTACAAATGAATGACCCTCTATTTATACTACTCACTAGGGACTAGTATGCGAATAATAATTAATGTATAAGTCCACTTATTTACAAAGAAGTCTACTCTAGAATTATCCATTAGGCTAGAATGGTCTAAGGTCTTCCTAAGAAATCTTCTAGGAAGTCCATAAATATCTAGAGCATCTCCATGAATCTCCATGGCTGCAGAATAATCCAACACATGCTAGACTTTTTTTCCATGTAAGCATCCACATGGCAAAAATAGCTCCGAATGGCATAGGTGGCATGATGACGTGGCGGGTCATCACATCAGCCTGCAATTTTCCACAATTTTCAACTTTGTTCCAAATGGGGCTGAAATCTAGGGTATCAATGGTTCGGTTCGTAGGTTTTTGCAAAAATTTATACCATACCAATTTTTCAGTTACTCTACTATATATAACCAAAATTAAACTTTTGAAAACTGTCCCAATGAGATCGATTTTTCTTCGGTATCGGTATGGTTCGGTTAATTTTCGGTATTTTTGGAAAATCACCTAATGCAATACAAAAAAGAAGGATTAAAAAGTTATGGTAGAAACAAACTGAAAACACTACATTATTGATGCTCACAAATACAACTACATCTACTTATAAGGAACACATTACACTATGAATGCGTATATTCATTGCTTTTAAAAGAATATTAGAATTATTAAAAAACTAGAACTATACAATGGATTGATGGATCTTGCAGGTAGGAAGGCAGCAAACCAACAATTGTATCAAGACATGATGGTTGGTGTTTAAAGATTATATTTATCATAGGAAATTATTGAAAAGTAGAACTATATAAATTAGTTGTCATATAGGTTCCAGTGGCAGTGGAGAAAGAGTAATTGTACTAAAAAAATTAGTTAAAGAATTTACAATATGAAGTTATATGTAGATACTACCATTGCTAATTGAAATAAGAACTTTAAAAATTTAGAAAAAATATAAACAAAAAGAAGAAGAGGAGAAACCAATTCTTTTGGAGCAGTTGATGATATTATCGTGTAGTAGTCTTTGAGACTTTATGTATTTTGTTTCAATAGGGTCGACGGGTAGGTTTAAGTTTTATTTATAGCCCGCTCCATTTAAGTCCATCCCAAGGACAAATATCTAAAGCTATGTATTATAAATTATGATATATAAAATATACTTCTACATATGTATTTGTTCGGTTCGGTTCGGTTCGGTATTTTTTTATAAAATAAAAACCCACCCTGATTATTCGGTACGGTTATGGATTTATTTTAAAACCTTCGATTTTATTAAAAAAAAAAACG
>NC_081353.1:41147345-41165756 GCF_029784015.1 Lycium ferocissimum | reverse complement strand
CTATTAATTTTCATAGCTGGCTCCTTTCACGCACTAAATTAGTACGTGAATACTATTTATATCTTCTTTTTTTTTGTATTAGTTTGGTTTAACTTTTTTTTTTGTCCTACAAAAGTCGCGGGTTCCTAAAAACCCTTAAGTGGATAGCACTTAAGAGACAATCTTGAACTACCCCTCAAACATAAAGGACTATTTTTGTCGTTCTCTCTCATATACTAGACACAGAAAGAGAGAAAAAGCGCGCGTGTGTGAGAGAGAAAACAAGAAAACAACGCCACCAAGAAGCAAACTAATAATGATGTGGGAAGCTGGAGGATCATCAACATCTTCCGGTGTACCTGAAAATGGTGGTGGTAATAGTAATAGTGGGAGGAGAAAACCATCTTGGAGAGAAAGAGAGAATAATAGGAGAAGAGAGAGAAAAAGAAGAGCTGTAGCTGCTAAGATTTATACTGGTTTAAGAGCTCAAGGCAATTATAATCTTCCTAAACACTGTGATAATAATGAAGTACTTAAAGCTCTTTGTATTGAAGCTGGTTGGATTGTTGAACCTGATGGCACCACTTATCGCAAGGTTCTTGTTTTTTTTTTTTTTTACTCATAAACTTTATGTAAATTCAAGATTGAGGTGAAGTTGATTGATTGTTAGGTTCTTTTTGTTTGTTTTGGTGACCCCATTAGTGGGTTTTGCTTGGATTTTGCTTAGATCTAAAGGTTTGGCAAATGGGGTTGCTCTTTTTTGGATCAAAATTGCTTTTTTCAATGCACCCATTTTGATGGTTTTATTTGATGTTGTATGCATTTTATCATATATGAGTATCAGTTTTTAAGTTGCTAAGTTTCTGGATTTGCTGAATTCTATGTTTTGATCTGTTCATGTTCTTGTGTGTTGGTTATTTTGAGAAATTAGAGTGATCTAGTGCATAACTTTGTCAGAAAATGGAAGGAATTTTAGGGGAAAAGACTTGCTCTTTCGAATTCAATTGTTGTTAATTTGGTAGTGAAAGGAGAAAGCGCGTGCGTGTGTGTGAGAGAGAGAAAACGGAAAACAACACTAACGAAAACAAAATGATAATGATTTGGGCGACTGGAGGATCATCAACATCTTCCGGTGTACCAGAAAGTGGTGGTGCTGGTAGTAGTAGTGGGAGGAGGAAACCATCATGGAGAGAAAGAGAGAATAATAGGAGAAGAGAGAGAAGAAAAAGAGCTGTGGCTGCTAAGATTTATACTGGTTTAGGAGCTCAAGGCAATTATAATCTTCCTAAACGCTGTGATAACAATGAAGTTCTTAAAGCTCTTTGTAATGAAGCTGGTTGGATTGTTGAACCTGATGGCACCACTTATTGCAAGGTTCTTGTTTTTTCTCACACACTTTATGTAAATTGATGATTTAGGTGAAGTTGATTGATTGTTAGGTTCTTTTTGTTTGTTTTGGTGACCCCATTAGTGGGTTTTGCTTAGATCTAAAGGTTTGGCAAATGGGGTTGCTATTTTTTGGATCAAGATTGCTTTTTTCAATGCACCCATTTTGATGGATTTATTTGATGTTGTATGCATTTTAGCATATATGAGTATCAGTTTTTAAGTTCCTAAGTTTCTGGATTTGCTGCATTCTATGTTTTGATCTGTTCATGTTGTTGTGTGTTGGTTATTTTGTGAAATTAGAGTGATCTAGTGCATAGCTTTATTAAGAAAATGGAAGGAATTTTAGGGGAAAAGACTTGCTCTTTCGAATTCAAATGTTGTTAATTTGGTTGTGAAAAGAGAAAACACGCGCGTGTGTGTGAGAGAGAAAATAGAAAACAACACCAACAACAGCAAAATGATGGGGGAAGCTGGAGGATCATCAACATCTTCCGATACCGGAGTTGGTGTACCTGAAAGTGGTGGTTGTGGTAGTAATTGTGGAAGGAGGAAACCATCATGGAGAGAAAGAGAGAATAATAGGAGAAGAGAGAGAAGAAAAAGAGCCGTAGCTGCTAAGATTTATACTGGTTTAGGAGCTCAAGGGAATTATAATCTTCCTAAACGCTGTGATAACAATGAAGTTCTTAAAGCTCTTTGTAATGAAGCTGGTTGGATCGTTGAACCTGATGGTACCACTTATCGCAAGGTTTTTAATTCTATTTATCTCTATTCAATGGTATTAACTGTTGGTTCCTGGGAACCAGTAACTTTTGCACAGATACTGTATTTATATTGAGAAATCTGTTAAATATGTAAGAAATATGTGTTGGGAACCTAGTAACAAAGCAGAATGGAACCTGCTTAAGCTTTGCTCCCTTCTTGACAAGGGTTCATTCCCCTCGAGCACTTTGAGATCCCTGGAACCCATAAACTTCCAATCCTGATCTGCCCCAATAGTTTGGAATTGAATAGTATAGAGTAACTGAAGAGAATTAATTAGAGTCGAGTCCAACATTGAGGTGCAGTTGATTGATTGATTGGTTGTTTTGGTGATTCGATTAGCGGGTTTTGTTTGGATTTGCTTAGATCTAAGGGTTTGGCAAATGGGTTTGCTATTTTTGGATCACGATTTTTTTTTTTTTTTTTTTTGGGTGCACTCATTTTGATGGATATATTAATGTTTCAGGGGTGATCTGTGAAATTGGGTTGGAGTAACTACTGTTTTATGTTTATCTGTGAACTTGAATTAAACTTTGATATATTTGGTTTGTATGCATTTTAGCATATATGAGCATGAATTTTTAAGTTGCTAAGCTTCTGGATTTGCTGAATTCTTTGTTTTGATCCGTTCATGTTGTCGTGTGTTGGTTATTTTGAGAAATTAGAGTGATCTAGAGCATAACTTTGTCAGATAATGGAAGGAAAATTTAGGGGAAAAGACTTGCCTTTCAAATTAAATTGTTGTTATTTTGGTAGTGAAAAGTAGGGTCCCTTGGGTGATTTCTTCTGTAGTGAATGCTTTTCCAGCTTCCATTTTCTGATCTGTTGAGGTTTCTTTTATTAGCTCAATTGTCATGCTATCCAGCAAATTCTCTCCGAAACTCAAATTTTCATGAGAAATTTCGTCTTAATGTTTTCTGAGTTATCGATATTAATTGTGTGGTTTGGGGTTTAGAACTTAAACAATAATCAATGTTTGAGGTGAAGGCATTCACTGCTAGTGTTTGAAGAATAGTTCGAAATCGGAGTAGGAAACCAAATTTGTTTACAATATGGTAATTTATTTAAGTCATGTTTTAATAAGATTTTTAGTCTGAATAATATAGGAATAGAGTTACTAGTTCCTAGCTAAACTAGGTAGGAATTTCCTGTCTTGCCAGGCTATCGTGCAAATTTGCTCTGTGAAACTCAAATATCACTAAATTTTTGTATTGGTGTTTTCTTTTCTATCCATCCTAACTCTGTGGCTTGGTGTTAGTAACTTAATAATAAGAAAAACTTGATGTGTGCAGAAAATTTGAGACTGACTTTCTTTCTACTATTATGTGATTCAGGGATGCAAGCCAACTCCGATGGAGATTGGAGGCACTTCAGCAAACATCACGCCAAGTTCTTCACGGCATCCTAGTCCCCCATCATCATACTTTGCTAGCCCAATTCCGTCTTATCAACCAAGTCCAACTTCATCTTCTTTCCCCAGTCCATCCCGTGCTGATCCCAACATGATGTCATCACACCCATACTCTTTTCTCCATAATGCCATTCCATCAGCCCTTCCTTCATTACGAAAATCAAACAGTGCCCCTGTAACACCACCTCTTTCATCACCAACTAGACATCCACCTAAGCAAATATTCAATTTGGAAACTTTGGCCAAAGAATCAATGTTTGCTTTAAATATCCCTTACTTTGCTAATGCGTCAGCCCCAGCAAGCCCAACTCGCGGTCAGCATTTTACTCCTCCGACTATACCTGAGTGTGACGAATCTGACTCATCTACCATTGATTCAGGTCGGTGGATCAACTTCCAAAAGTATGCACCCAATGTTCCAGCTTCTCCAACTTTTAATCTTGTAAAACCTGTGGCTCAGCCACTTCGTCCTAATGATGTGATCACAGAGAAGAAGGGTAAGAGCGTAAAATTTGACTTTGAAACTGTATCAGTCAAGGCATGGGAAGGGGAAAGGATTCACGATGTAGGATTCGATGATCTGGAACTCACTCTTGGAAGTGGCAATGCTCGCATGTGATGAAGCACGTTGCATTCTAGTGGATTATTCAAGTTTCGTCTGGAGAGATATTGCACAAATGTAGATCTTGCATAAATTGCTTCTTAGGATGGATTGGATATTTTCTGTTGCTATTTACCGTATGTATAACATTCTTTTCCGTTTTCTTCCTATATCTGAAAAGGCCCCTTTAAATTTAGACGCGTCATTTCACAAGCATTACGTGTAGATATGTGCTTGTTCCTGTGGTCGACAATCATTTTCTTCATTGTAGACTAGATGGAGCTTCTCCGTTGAACTATCCACAATTTTTCGTTTATTAGAACTTGCTTCTTTTGATGGATCCAGCTTCAATTGAAATGGACAATGTATTTTTGTAGTCACTCTGATGTTTGTGTGCGCACCATAAGGATATCAAGCGTGTTACAGTTTATACATTCGAACTGCTTATAATCTGCGCCACTCTGCTTTGCTTTGTTTCTGAGTCCTGTATTTCTATCTATTTGATGATATTCTTGCTATCTTTTGGCCTAATAGCAAGATGCAGGACTATTCATCCTGTTATCAGATTCCTGAAGGGATAGGCCTTTGACAAGATGGCCAAGCAAATAGTTGTGTTTCATTCCAATTTGTCATGTCTCCAAGGGGACTGACTAAAAATGACCACATCTGCCATAAGGTACAAGTAGCACATTGATGACAAAATGAGAGAATGCCGCTTGAAATGATTTAGTCATGTCCTGTGTCGACCTCCGGATTCACTGGTCCATCCATAGGTGTGAAGCCATGATGTTGAATGTGTTAAAAGAGGACTAGGTTGTCACACCCCGATCTTGATCAGGGTGCGATGGGCACCCGACCCTTACCTAGGGGCGCCAACCCTCCGACTTCTTATCACGTATCGAATTTTTTTTTTTTTTGAAACTTTAAAGCAAACGTATTTAATAAGATTACTTTTATATAATAAGACTCTTTTCGATGTCTTTAAATCAATTAAAATATGTAGCTATACAAAACTCATGTCATAGTGCAACCGACTCCCAAAACCCACGACTCTATCCGCAAAGTCTCTAATCGTGATCGAAACCGCACGTGTACCGACTTCGCTATACCTGGTGCCAAACGGAGCTCGCCAACTTTGCCGGAACATCTTCTATATTAACTTCGATCCGTCCCTGGCGTACCGCGCGGTGCACGAACGCAAAACTTCGAAGTTAGAGGGGTGACGAGCAATGGTACCTAGTATGTAAGACATGAACAAGAATAACATAGTAAGAGTTGTAAAAGCATATCGCGTAAACCCAGTAACTCCGTGCGCAGTAATAACTATATGGAAACATAGACAAGATCATAGGATAAAGGAGTAACTCAGACATGTGAACGCCACTCGTGTATGAGGCTATGCATGCCTCAGCTTTTTCTTTTTCTTTTTTTCTCGAACACGGTGTTTCTTGTTTTTGTACATAGAAACGTATATTTTTCGTAAAAACGGTACTTTTTGCTTAGCAGCATGTACGCCGAGTTCATCGCTCTCCCACCCCCCTCCCCAACAAAGTTGTCCCAAGTATATCGCATTATATATATATATATCATGTACGTACGCCCGTACGCTTCTCCCATAAATCCCGCGTCCGGCATCCCGCGTCCGGATGATAAGCCACCAACTGGGGGACACAAGCTAAGCTCCCCATTCCCCACAAATACAATGTATACATAAACATTCATCAACATTAGATATTATATACATATTATATAAATAGCATGCACGAGAGCCCAAGGAAGTCACGCGTGTCTATCTGAGCGACGTAAGGCTTCCGTAACCTCGATTGTATTATGGGAATAATTAAGGGGCGCTTATCTCACCTCGTTGGGATGATTAATATAAGGCGAGACTATTAGTGGATAGCAAATATCGCTTAAGGTATAACATAGATCATAGGGCATTGTCGTGTACTTAGAATCTTTAAAGGAAAACACTATTCCCGCAGCAGAGCCGAGGATTCAAGAAATAGTTTAACGTTCTCATCTCGCATCGGAATCATAGACTTGGAACCTTTAATCATAGAATCATCATTTTTTTTCCATCATAGAGTCATAGTCGTCGTCTTAGTCATTAAGGCTTGCAATATTGTAAAACTTAGTTTTTGGAGAAAAACGAATATTTTGGAAAACATTGGTAAACTTTTTAGAAGGAAAATCATGTTTTGAATCGAGGGATTTGTAAAAACAATTATTATTTAGTAGTCGCAGTAATAACCAAAAACTTTCTTAACTATAGGACGAAAATAAGTCAAATGGGACGATAAGAAAGAGTTCGGGAATAGTGGGCCCACCTCGAGTCAAATGAGGCGGCGTATCAAATTTACGTATATTACAATTCATGGCGTCACTTGGGAGGATCTTAGGGTAATCGAGTCCTATTTGGGTAAGTTCTGGATGTTTAAGAAGTTTTTCCGACATTTCGCGCGAGTTCTAATTCAATTCTGCTGAATGAATAGTAACTATTTTCAATCTTAGGTTTCAAGAAAAGGAAAGGTCCCCGAGGCGCGAAAACAAGCCTACACGTCAAGACATAAAGGAAGGAAATAAAGTCTTACATACCTTTTCCACCTTGTACGCCGCTCCATATTCGGGGTCCAATCTCGCCAAAATCTACAAATTGTCACATTTACCAAATGTTAACTCGAGCATCTAAAGGTGAATTCTCAAAATAACACTTGCCTACCAAAATTTCGTGCATTTCCGTAAATGCGCCATCCCGAGATTCTAACCTCGGCCCATTTCAACAACAACAACCCGAGAATGGAACTCGGCCACAATGTCAACAACAATGCCAACAATTTTACTAGCAACATTCAACTCATATTCAATTCAATTCATATGACTTCCAAAATGATCCAATCAACATACTACTTTACCCAACACCTTCCAATTCAATAAGAACATTCAACAATACATTTATTTCTTTTCAAACTCATAAACTATATCAACAATTCCATAAGTTACCAACATCATTTTCATCAACTCAAGTGACTATATTAAAATTGCATTATGCTCCAAATCAGCCCACAACAATTATAACTTCAACTTGAGTTATCAAACCTTCATTTCATCTCATAATCTACAACAATCAATAACCAAAATACCATATAAATGAGTTCATTATGTATCACCCCAAACAGCCCCCCACACGGCCTAGCCCTTAACATGCAAAATTTCCATGAAGTCCATTCATTTCTACATACCAAACATGCACAAACCATCTATAATACATACTCCAAACATGCTAAATAAATTAGTTTGTCACTTCTATATATGCTTCCTATACACGGCCACACAACACACACACCACAATCTCATGAAATTTATTCCTTTCCACACATCACAACATGCATAAACACCTATAGAACATGCAAAACAAGATTGAACCTTACCTTGTTCCTTCACTCTCTCGGCTAACTTGGTTTCTTTGCAAAACGATTAGTTTTCTTCTTCCAACAACCACTCCACATGATAGGGAACCTTCCATTTAGTAGAAAAACAAGAAGAGAAAAATTTTTGATCCATGTTTTCCCAAGGGCCGAGTTCGGCACGGCCCTTGGCCGACTCCCTTCTCTCTCTTTTTTTTTTTTGTTTTGTTTGCTCTCTTTCTCTACTTCACTTTCTTGAATTAAAAAGATGACCACACACACATGTATATATATATATATTTCATGCATGTGAGGGGCACATGCCCCCCTCTCCACTTCTCTAGATTTTTCCTCTCTTTTTCTTGAAATTTCTTGAAATTCCAATAAAGAAGACTAAGTGTCTTCTTGAGCAAGTTTAATCCATGCAATTTTCATAATTTAAAATTAACCCCCATTTAATAAAATATGGCACACCATTCGGCCAACATGACATTCTCCAAGAATTTTCAAGACTTCTTGTGAAATTCCCATTTTACCCTTAGCCTTCCATAATATTTCCATGAACCCTTTTCCGAATTTTCCTTTTTACTCTTAACCTTTCTCATTATTTCCATACTACCAACGTCCATAAATAATGCTCATAACCTACTAATGCATTAAAACAATTATAGAACATAGTCTTGTCCTTGACTTCTCGCCATTGACTCGGGATATTCGAATGTGCAAAAATGCGAGGTGTAACATCCTTCCCCCTTTTGGAACATTCGTCCTCGAATGTTCAACTAGTCTTACGGTCGCACACACACCTCGGGGGAGCTCCTTTTCAAAGCTATTTCCATCCTTCACATTCCTCTCACCCGCTCCCCCTTTTGGGGTACCAATACCATTATCCATTTATACTCCGTCTCATATCCTCATTCCCAATCTCAATCTGAAGGTGAGTCATATCAGCTTACTTAGCAACACTTATACCATTTACTCTTGCTATCACTCGAACTTTCGGTACCACCCTCGATTAATACCTTTTGTACCGTAGCTTCGATTCACCGGGACTCACAAGTCCACGATACGATCATATGTGGGATATCCTACACCTTCATACTTATACCTAATTACTATCAACTAACCCACAATATATTTCCAAACACCGTTCAAGCCTATCCTATTTCAGGGCTATGATGCACTTCCTGTCTTTTCGCCGAGCAAGTCTGCCTCGTCCTACGCGTCTTCTTACGATCTCCAATTATTCCATACACTCTAGTTTTCCTTAGGTTGTTCCAGCTTCCTGTTGTCTCTGATGTTCGAATATGTAGAATTTCTTATAAACTTCCCAGGGGGTCACCCATCCTAGAATTGCTCCCCACCGGGCACGCTTAACCCAAAAACTTCCCGGAATCGGTACCTTAATGTCGATATTTTTTACGTCCGCTTTTTCACATGACCTTTGCTACTCGATCTGAAGCCAATCAAGCTTTACAACTTCAGATATTTTCGTAACACGTCCTTTCTTCTACAATGACCACTTTACCCTTTTTGTTCTCCCCGATGTTCACCTTTCGCCCGCATGTATGGCTATTTCTGTCGGCGCCCGGCTCCACGTGAACAAGTATATCAGTCTCTTCACCTTTTTGACTTCCATATCAACCTTCGCCTTTCTCCGCCGATCTTTGGCGCCTACGGAAATCAACGATTAATATAATGAACCTTACTTCCTATGACTTGGCTCTATCGCACGATCTAATGACGAGAAGAAGGTCAACCATTCCTAGATGCCCCCGTAGCCTCCTGTTTATAAATGTGGCCGGCTTCACACCCATAAACGGGACTCTCTGGACACGACTTTGCGAGACAACCCTTGGGACCGACCTGCTCCGATACCACTTTGTCACACCCGATCTTGATCGGGGGTGTGATGGCACCCGACCCTAACCGGGGCCGAGCGAACCCTCCCGACTCTTATCACTACGAATTTTTTTTTTGAAATCTCTATGTCAAACGTATTTAATAAGATTATTTGATAATATTCTTTTGTTGCTTTTAAATCAATTAAAATATGTAACTATACAAAACTCATGTATCGCGGTACAAAGCGACTCCCAAAACCCACGACTCTATCTCGCAAAGTCTCTCCTGACGTGATCGAAATCCTCGGCACGTGTGCTATGACTCGGCTACACTCCGGCCAAATGGAGCTTGCCAACTTTGCTGGAACATCTTCTATCATAACTTCGATCCGTTGCGGCGTGCACTCGCGCGGCATGAACGCAGCCCCCCGAAGAAGAGGGGTCAGTACGAGCAATGTACTGAGTATGTAAGACATGAACAAGAATAACGAATAGTAAGAGTTGTAAAGCATATCGCGCGTAAAATGCGTGATGAGATCGATAATAACTATATGGAAACATGGACGGTAACTACATAGAAATATAAAGCATACCACGAGGTTGACGTGAACGCCACTCGTGCGTGCCGGCGGCCATGCATGCCTAGCTTTTTCTTTTTTTTTTTTCGAACACGGTGTTTCTTGTTTTTGTACATAGAAAACGATATTTTTCGGAAAACGGTACTTTTTTGCTTGCGGACGACGCCGAGTTCATCGGCTCTCCCACCCCCTCCCCAACGGTGTCCCAAATATATCATATATATATATATATATCACAACGTACGCCGCGTACGGCCCCCATAAATCCGCGTCCGGCATCCCGCGTCCCGGATGATAAGCCGCCAAAATTAATCGGTGGACACGGTTGCCCTCCCCATTCCCCACAAATACAACATACATAAACATTCATCAACATTAGATATTATATACATTATTATATAAAACAATTAAACGAGAGGCCAAGGAAGGTCGTGTGTTTATCGGAGTGACGTAAGGTCGGTAACCTCCGATTGTATTATGGAATAAGTAAGGGCGCTTGTCTCACCTTGAAGGGATGATTAATATAAGGCGAGACTATTAGTGGAGAGCAATATCATGAGAAGGTATAACATAGGATCATAGGGCATTGTTCGTGTACTTAGAATCTTTAAAGGAAAACACTATTCATGAGTAGAGCCGAGGATTCAAGAAATAGTTTAACGTTCTCATCTAAGACCGGAATCATAGACTTGGAACCTTTAATCATAGAATCATCATTTTTTTTTCCATCCTAGAGTCATAGTCGTCGTCTTAGTCATTAAGGCTTGCAATATTGTAAAACTTAGTTTTTTGGAGAAAAACGAATATTTTGGAAAACATTTGTAAACTTTTAGGAAGGAAAATCATGTTTTGGAATCGAGGATTTGTAAAAACAATTATTATTTAGTAGTTAAAATAATAACCAAAAACTTTCCTTAACTATGGAATGAAAATAAGTCAAATGGGACGATAAGAAAGAGTTCGGGAATAGTGGGCCCACCTCGAGTCAAATGAGGCGGCGTATCAAATTTACGTATATTACAATTCATGGCGTCACTTGGGAGGATCTTAGGGTAATCGAGTCCTATTTTGTATAAGTTACGGATGTTTAAGAAGTTTTTCCCGACATTTATGCAAGTTCTAATTCAATTCCTCACGAATGAATAGTAACTATTTTCAATCTTAGGTTTCAAGAAAAGGAAAGGTCCCCAGGCGCGAAAACAAGCCTACACGTCTAAGACATGCCAAAGGAAGGAAATAAAGTCTTACATACCTTTTCCACCTTGTACGCCGCTCCATATTCAGCTTCCAATCTCGCCAAAATCTACAAATTGGTCACATTTACCAAATGTTAACTTGAGCATCTAAAGGTGAATTCTCAAAATAACACTTGCCTACCAAAATTTCGGCAGCATTTCCCCTGTAAATGCGCCATCCCCGAGATTCTAACTCGGCCCATTTCAACAACAACAACCCGAGAATGGAACTCGGCCACAATGTCAACAACAATGCCAACAATTTTACTAGCAACATTCAACTCATATTCAATTCAATTCATATGACTTCCAAAATGATCCAATCAACATACTACTTTACCCAACACCTTCCAATTCAATAAGAACATTCAACAATACATTTATTTCTTTTCAAACTCATAAACTATATCAACAATTCCATAAGTTACCAACATCATTTTCATCAACTCAAGTGACTATATTAAAATTGCATTATGCTCCAAATCAGCCCACAACAATTATAATTTCCATTGGAGTCATCAACCTTCATTTTCATCACATAATCTACAACAATCAACGACCAAAATACCATATAAAATGAGTTCATTATGTTTCACCCCAAACAGCCCCCACACGGCCTAGCCCTTAACATGCAAAATTTCCATGAAGTCCATTCATTTCTACATACCAAACATGCACAAACCATCTATAATACATACTCCAAACATGCTAAATAAATTAGTTTGTCACTTCTACATATCATACTTCATATACACGGCCATACCACACAACACCACAATCTCATGAAATTTATTCCTTTCTACACATCACAACATGCATAAACACCTATAGAACATGCAAAAAAGATTGAACCTTACCTTGTTCCTTCACTTCCTTTTCTCGGCTAGACTTGTCCTTTGCAAAACGATTAGTTTTCTTTTCCAACAACCACTCCACATGATAGGTAACCTTCCATTTAGTAGAAAAACAAGAAGAGAAAAATTTTTGATCCATGTTTTCCAAGGGCTGAGTTCGGCCAGCCCTTGGCCGACTCCCCTTTCTCTCTCTTTTTTTTTTGTTTGTTTTGTTTGCTCTCTTTCTCTTCCACTTTCTTGAATTAAAAAGATGACCACACACACATGTATATATATATATTGCATGCATGTGAGGGGCACATGCCCCCTCTCTCCACTTCTCTAGATTTTTCCTCTCTTTTTCTTGAAATTTCTTGAAATTCAATAAAGAAGACTAAGTGTCTTCTTAAGCAAGTTTAATCCATGCAATTTTCATAATTTACAATTAACCCCCATTTAATAAAATATGGCACACCATTCGGCCAACATGACATTCTCCAAGAATTTTCAAGACTTCTTGTGAAATTCCCATTTTACCCTTAGCCTTCCATGATATTTCCATGAACCCTTTTCCGAATTTTCCTTTTTACTCTTAACCTTTCTCATTATTTCCATACTACCAACGTCCATAAATAATGCTCATAACCTACTAATGCATTAAAAAAATAATTGTAGAACATAGTCTTGTCCTTAACTTCTCGCCATTGACTCGGGATATTCGAATGTGCAAAAATGCGAGGTGTAACAAGGTAGACCTACAATCTCTTGGAATTCATGCATGCTTAACGAAAGATATGGCACAATGAAAGATCTATATAGGCAAAACAAAATTGTTGGGAATGTGTTTTAATCATGTTTGTGCATTTGCATGAGGTCCTATGCTTTTTAAGAGTCATTTCGCTATATTAGAGATTTTTATGCCAACAAAAAATATAGAAAACTTCTAGTCTTTATTTTCAATTTGAATAATATATAGGAATAAGTTGAATTTAAATAAAAAAACTTGATCAATAAGGAATCGTATAACCGATTTCAATTTGTTTGGGACTCAGCTTAGTTGTTGTCACGACTCAATTTCACTAAGTCATGAGGGCACCTACCTTCCCACCTCGGTAGGCAAACCCTTAACCCAACATTTTATAAACACATAAATAGATAATAAATAAGCGGAAGAAAATAGAATAACGGAAGTCTCACCATAATAATATAAGGAAGCGGAAACAAGAGAAAACACCCAGTATCTGATCTGGTATACAAGAGCAACTAACTAACTACTACAAGTGTGAATGATAATAATACATCAATAGTCTCAATATGTCTAAGATATCAAGTAAGACATAAATAAAGAGGAGTCTCCGGGTGGCGAAGCGTCCACGTGCTCACTCCAACAAGACTCGTATCAGCAACCTCAAACTCTCAGCCACGAGGAGTAGACGTCAATCCCACCTGATACTCTGCATAAGAGAATGCAACAAGTGCAGGTCAGAACAAACAACAAGTACTGGTAGGTATCACAGGCCGACTAAGACTAGCTAATGTATATAAAGACAACAAAGCAAGATAAACACATAAACCAACAAGCACAAGTCAACAATAAGATCCACGGTACAAGTCATCACCTATGTTATAGCATCTAAACCCAACTGTGCCAAGTCTCAGTATAGCAATCTCAATCAGTACATCACAGTAGTATCATATAATCAACAGAAACCGAAATACAATGCAATGAAATAATGTATGTAGGATGAATGCAATGCATATGCAACTTTGTACAACATGTCCTGGACGGAATGACTCCATGTCTCGGCGATCATGACCCATGGAGGACCCGCGAAGTCCATGTACCACTCGCTCCGAAATATGACCTCAAATCACGAGCACACTCTCACGATCCCGGCAAAGACCTCAAGCATCGAACACTCCATCGTTCCCAACAAGAAATCTCGGGCAACGAACACTCATCTCTCTTTTACACTCTCCGGTAGAAACCTCGGAGGCTACACTCTCTCACATATCACATCAGTACCAACCATGCATATGTCAATGTATCATGGAAATACGTATGAATATGATGAAATGTGATATCAACAACTAATGGAATCCAAAACAATACCACACATGACACACAAGTAACGTCAACAATAAGGCTACACAATAAGCCACAATGAATCACCATTCATCTCAGTATCGAACGAGTAAGTACCGCAATATCAAATCCATGATATATCACTAGCCACAATTACCAATGTCTCAACGTGTCAACGAACCAACAAGTAAATAGATCAAGATGAGTCAACAACACAACGGGGTGGCTAGCCCCAAATCATACAACAAGGCCCAACCTAAGACAATATCCATCCTAACTTCGTACCCGAAGGCTTACATGCATTCTCCGACAATATCATCTAAACATACGCTTCGCTAATCGAAGTCTCACCATAACCTACCTGGATTGCCGAACAACAAAGTCTCCAACAATCACTCCTTAGTCTTCCCTTTCCTTTGAGCCTCGAGATAATGAAAGTCTAACATATTCGAATCATGGAGTTAGAATCAAGAAGAACATCATTCAAACCCTACTTATATTCAAGACCCAAATTCCCAACCTATGGAATAGGGTTTATGAACTAGAAAGGTGAAATTAGGAATCTAAAGGTCTCAACATGAAATTAAAGCTCTAAGTGATCAATTCCCATCAATATCAAGCTAGAAGAACCAACAATTTACTCAAATTCGGATTCTAGGCAAAACCCCCAAATTTGAGTATAAACCCTAACCTCCAATCCCATAATTTAGCCTCTAATTAGGAAGAAATCATGCAATTATAGGTTCTAGTCATCAATTCTATGCTTAATGAAGCTAACCCAATAAATATATCAAGAATTAGAAGCCTAGAAAGAAGAACTCATGGAACCCTCTTTTAATCATCAAACCCTTAAGGAACTAGCATGTTAATGGAATCCTAAGGTGGAAATGAAATCATGGAATAGCAAAGAGAATAGAAGAACTTACCTCAAAGAGTTTCCCCCAAGAATCACCTTGAAAAGCTCTGAAAAACTCTAAAGTCAAAATAATAAGAATGAGGGACTTAGGGCTTTTAATACTCAGTTAATGAAATAATCAGCCTGATACCGCTTTTGCGGCAACGAACCGCTGCAGCGGTCCCGCCTCGACGACCACTCAGACCGCTGCGGCGATCGGCCAACATTTGCACTTGGCCGCTGTGGCGTCAAGTCAACCGCTATGCCGGCGCGGCCGACGTACTAGTGCCCACCCCATAGGTGGGCACCGGGGAACCGCATTTCCCAAATAATCATAATCTCAACCTGAAATCCCGACTATCACCCGAGGCCATCTGCTCGCATACCACATATGCAGACACACATAAAAACACGCTACGAACGCACTCGTAGCCTCGGAATTCCCAACGGAGGTCTCGTTGACTGAGTCAACCCCCGATACCTCAACATCAACTTCCCAACCCATGTCCCAAAATGCACCCGAGTGCATTGGGAATCGAACCGAATATACGCACAAGTTCTAAAAGACCATATGGACCTCTCGGAATCGACGGATTCTCGAAAAAGGTCTGTTTACCCAAAAGTCAACTTGAGTCAACTCTTTTTCGCTTTAAGCCCAAATTTTCCAAAGTCTCCCAAATCCTATCGGAATACCTCGGGAAGCATGTCAATGGTCCCCTAGGATCAAACGTGAGCTAAACAAACTCAGGAAAGGTCAAAAATACTGAAAAGACTATAACGACCAAACGGGTCGCTACAGTTGTTTTTATTGTTATCAAGGGTATTGACCGCAACAAGATGAAGGTCCAGAAGTTGCAAGCATTTCATCTCCAACTCAAATTTGTGAAATTTTTTATTCTTCCAGTTCCAGGTGGCTAATGTCTTCTGTATTCGGTTTCTTTTTAAAAATTACGCTTAATTTTATTAATGTTCTTGGCATGTTCATACATAGTTGCACACGTTTGTTATCACCAGCTAGCATAGACAAAAGAAATAAATAAGGGGGAGGGGGTCCTTAACCAATTTAAGGCTGGCCGTTTTCAAGTCCATAACTTGATGTTTACATGTGTGGTTCTCTTATCCTGTATTATACTCCCTCCGTTCATTTTTACTTGTTCATTTTTTACTTTACACACCTTTAAAAAATAATAAATGAAGTGCGTAATTTACTAATATACCCATATTAATTGGTGCATATTTTTATTGGATTTAAAGAATGATTTGAAATGAGTATTTAATACTATGGGTAAAGCAGAAAAAGCAGAAATTGTCTTTTCTTGATATCTTTGCAATAACAAGTAAAAGTGAAAATCTATTTTTTAATAATCTTTGAATGATAAAAGTGAAAAGAGGGAGTATGAGGGAGTACATATTATCCTTCTTTTTGTCAGTTTATATATTCAACCACAATCTCAAAGTTCATTGCGCGATTAGTTTGAATTCACGTAAAATTGACACACCAAAAAGGGTTAAGTGCTTTGAATTACCGATTGTAAATTTTTCGACGAAGTAATATCTTATGACACTTGATCTAAGGTAAATCTGTCCCTGAAAGTAGATTTCAGTAAAGAAACGAAGTTAAGGAAGAGCTAATAAATTTCCATTAAATCATAAGCTTAATATGAGCGACTAGCTCAATACATATACGGATATACCTCTTCAGAACATGTGAGTGAGGGATAAGACCAAAGTAAAAATAGAAACCTCAACATATAATTAAACTCTTGTTCTAAACTCCCGGGATCTATCTGTCATCTCAAAGTTTGCAACCACGTAGCAATGTAAGACCAGTGGTTGATGCACCACGCCAGGCAGCCCAAACAGACACTAACGCATTGAAGATGGCAAGACATGTGGTTGATGCACCGCGCAAGGAGGGTCAGACAGTACCACTCACTGAGCCTTTTGTACAAGTGCCATCTATCATTTGGTGATTTCACATGTATTATTTCCTTCCCTCATCACTGTTAAAACTTACAAAAAGTAGAATGAAAATACAATGAAGACACGTTTGAGTAATATGGAAACTCTTGGATCCATAATAATCCAATTCTTTGCCTGGAATACTCTTTCAAAAGAGATGCAAATTCCTTGCAATACAAAGAACCACATCACTTCACATGTAGGTTTTAAACATAAACCACATGTAATGTAGTAAAACATGAGCTCATGCATTATAGCTGATACGACAAATGTATTAACAATTGCCAATACTCTTGCTGTATTTTTACCAACAAAACTCGGATTCTTGAGGGCTTCAATAGTTGGATCATAGAGAGTTAACCTCAACATTTTCGACAAGTATCGATTCCATCTCCTCCCCCAGAAATCTTGAAAAGATGTAGCCAAATATGGCTGCTTAAAAATCTCTTCCACCTCATACCTTTCATATATACTATAACTACTAAGAACAAGTGAATTTGGAGATCCGTTGGAAATTGGCTTGTCAGAAGCTTTTCCGACAGACTTTCCATTGGAAATCCCATATTTCTGGCAAACATCTCTTGAAATTTTTCCGTCAGTAATTGGCTTGTCAGAAGCTTTTCTGACGGACTTTCCATTGGAAATCTCATATTTCTGACTGACCTCCCTCGGAATTTTGAGTGGGAAAATGGAAATGAGTATAAAGTCAATGGGGTTTTTGCATTGTGAAAGAGGGCCTCTATTGAAACAAAAAAGGATGAGTTTGAAAGAAGTAATCCAAGTTATGAAGAAAGACAAATACCTCTGATTAATGCAGATGAGAAGCACCCAGGGAAAAGATACAAAAGGTAGAAAGCTGGTGCAAGAGCAAGTATTCTTGGGATACCTTTTGGTAGCTTTGAAACAATGAAATAAGAGTAATTTAGTGCTAAAAGTAGTAAGAAAAAAACAAGCAAAGGATTTTCCAAGAAGCTGATAATCATCAGCTTGTTGTGTTCCATTATGGTTTATTTTCCCTTTTGGCTCTTTTTACACTTCCTGATTTGGAGAACTTTACTTGAAGTGCCCTAGCTAGCAATGGTTACACACATCCTTAATGTTACTGCCTAACTGCCCACGCCTAAAAATGAAAGTGCCCATATACATATATAGAGACTGTCACACTGGCAACAAGAGCAATAACAGATAGTGGAACAGAACTAGCAGTAGATAGGCATTCAATTAGCTTACGGGTCCGCCACAATAATTTAGTCTGAAAAGAAAAAAATTGGAACAACCTCCCCTTCAAATTATTCTAGCCCAGGGACAAAGTCACTATTATAGCTACGAATTTGGCGGAATTTAATAGCCTTGGTTCAAATTTTGTATTTTTATTAAAATTTATTTAATGTGTATAAAAATCTCTCCAGAATTCAATAAGCAAAAAAGA